>NW_008824405.1:233153-240274 GCF_000699105.1 Pygoscelis adeliae | reverse complement strand
AGAGAGATGTTTTAGATAAGGAGGCACTGAAAGTTACCTAAAAAGCTCCTGAGTTTCTGTGCGAGGTGATTTGGTGATCTGATTCCACGCGGTGTGCCAATACCCTTTCTGGCTTTGTTAGAAGTGTCAGACCTGAGACGGGCTTGCAGAGCAGGATAGAAAGCCAATTATTTCGGGTTCAGGTCTGAGAAGCGCTTATTTCTGTCCGCGTTTGGATATGGAGTTGTCAGTTTGCAGGGTTGCTGGTGCCTTTAACGAGCAGCGAAAACTCTCGCATTAAAAATACTAATTGGCTGTAACCTTTCTCTCATCAAGTCTTGGCGCTGGGAAAACGGTGACTATGGCGTTAAGAGAAGCGACCCCAGTAAAACGGATCGTAGTCGGGTGTAAATCGAGGACTTCTGGCATCGCAGTTATTTCACACCCACTGAAAACTCCTTTTGTTTTCAGCCCCTCCAGCTGCAGTCCCAGAGACCTCCCAAACACAGGGCCCCCGTTCAGCCGTGTCTGTGGCGCCTTGCAGCCGTTGTCACGTTCTGGGTCGGTTTCTGAGAAATACAGAGGCCCTGCCCCGCAGAGTTTGGGGTTTTGGCTGACGTGCCTGATGAGGACGTGTACCTTTACGGAAGAGTTGTCCGTCTGCTAATGTACGTACTTGCAAAATACAGATTTGCTGAGAGACCACTGATGTCTTGCTGACACGTGATAATGGTAAAGATTACTGGAAAGAAACCCTTCATTTTAACACTGAAGAAGCACTTTCGTAGTATTGACAACTCCAGTAGTAGCCCTGGAGTTACTCCACTTCCTCTGCACAGCAGCTTTTCTGCACCAAATCCGTCCCAGCTCCTCCCATCTAGCTTCCCACTGCCAGCTCTCATACAGAGTATATTTACCCTTGCAGCAGGGATAAACTGAGCAAAGCCTCCGTAAAAAACCCCAAACAACAACAACAAAACCCCAAACCAACACAATAGATTGCTTACTGCAAAGAATTATTAGCCACCCTCGTTATCGGGGAATTAGTATGGTTAATTTTTCCTAAATGGAATAAACGATTTGAGCACAATTCAGCGTGGAAGTTCGGGCAAGGCCTGAAGGTATCTGACTGCAAGGGCTCTCCCTTTCCACCGGAGCAAGCTATTTGTGTAGGAGTTTCTAGAGCTGTTGACTACCGAGGGAAGAGCCCCGCACCCAGTAGCGAATTTTGTCCCCAGGTAAGGAAATTTATTTTGAGCATCCCACAGTCTCTTCTCCACCTCCGTGTGGTTGATAGCTCAGTGTCCTGGTGCTGGCTGCTACAAAATCTGCCTGTAAATTAGGGTTTTTTTATGGATTAACCAAAGCGCTATCACACCTGTTGTTATAGATACAATACAAAATTCACGTGGACTGCTTTTATACTTATGGAGTGTATAAAAGATGTCTAGAACAATTATTTTTTTTAAAGTGTTTTAAGGCTCTGGGTGGTTCTTTCAAAAAGCATAGGGTAAGACGGATGCATGTAGCCTGAAGATGCGTGCATTTAATTTTTAATTCTGTTTACTGTTCTCAAAATTGTGTGTGTGTCTGAGATTTTTTTTTTTTCTTATACTTTATTATTGACTTAAAACTAAATTGACTTGCATACAGTCACGACACAGAAATGCATAGAAATCCTGGAGAAACGGAGCATTGACAGTGTTGCTAGAGCCTAATTAGCTGTCACAATGCTGGGCCGTTTACTCTATTGCAGTGAGGAAAAATTGTTGTCATAGTAAAAATGATTAATTTAATCTAATTTGCAAAACCGTTTTAAGTCTTGATCTTTTTGTACTGAAGAATTAAGCCACGAGGCACTGCCGCTGAGGTCACTGAAGTGCGTGTAGGTATACATTAACGTTTTTTTATGGATTAACCAAAGCGCTGTCACACCTGTTGTTATAGATACAATACAAAATTCATGTGGACTGCTTTTATACTTATGGAGCGTATAAGAGATGTCTAGAACAATTATTTTTTTTTAAAGTGTTTTAAGGCTCTGGGTGGTGCATTAACGTTTACGCTAAATAGGCTTAGGTAATGTGTACGTGTGTTAAGACACGTTTATCATAAGCCAACTATTTGGGGCAGATTCTTTATACCAGGTGAGTGATATGGCTCTGCGCTGTCAGTACTTGACCTAGCTGCTTTGGGAGCGGCTTTAATTCATCTGTATGAGCTCCCGTGTCATTAATGACTGTGAAACACAGCTATCTCCTCACTTTTTGCTGCTTAGACTGAGCTGTCTTTCTTCCACACGCTCTCCTGGTATACAGAACGATGTTCACCGAGACTTTCCCACAGGCGTCGTTTGTGTTCTTCCGTGGATTCACTCAATGCCTTTGCTCAAGCAGAAACGTTTTGTTCTGTATTTGGATAACCCTTCCCTTCACCTGCGATGGCTCAGAAGAATTCTTCACAGAAGTTCCTTGGTAGGAATGGCAGTTTAGTATAAACCCATCTGCAGCAGTAAGTTTGCGCTGTTATGATTTTTTTTGCTCACACTTGGCCCTGTGAAAGCCCTTCTAAAGGAGAATTCAGGAAGCTTTCTCCTTGGTAAAACATCAGCTTCTCATTTTTCCTTTACAAACATAATTCTTGTTAGCATCAGTGAAAATTACGGGGAGATTCTCCAAAGCCGCCTAAAGTCAATGGAAGTCTTTCTTTGACTTAGTCGGATTTGAATTTGTAAGCACGTAAAAGGGATGAGAAATCCCTAATTATAATTTACTAATGCATCTTAAGAATCTTGTTACAGCAGGCTTCTGTAGAAGTATAGTTTAATAGAGCTGGTAAAGCTGCAAGAACTCATTTTCTTCTGGATTGAGCGCTGGGTCAATTAGAAGTAAGCTGACTTATCTATTGTTGTACTTTGACAGCTCTGTACCCCAACTGTCTTGTTCTTGAGACTCTTTCGAGATGGCACTCTTTGATGGATCTTCATCCATCAGAGCTTTTGCAGAATTGGGTGTTTCAGTCTTCCGTTGGGTCCATGACATGAGGGTAGCGAGCTCCCTGCCGTGAACAGCCGTCTACAGGGAATGGACCAGCTTAAGCCCGAGAAGACATCCTTCAGAGGCTTCTGCGTTGCTCCACTGCGTTTTTATTCTCGTCAGTGATTATTTAGCAGAGACTTGTAAGAACAACGGTATCGTTTTGAAAGATGTGATGCTTTCATGACCTTTTGTGTAACAGCTAGGAAGGTACCAGTGATAAATGACAGCTAGTCTTTTGTGTAAAATGGGAGGGGTTCATTTAGCAGGTTGCCAGCATGCATTTAATTGTTAATTACACATGGAATAGTCCTCATTAATATTCTACAGCATATTACGTTAATTGGATTTTTTTTCACAGAATCACAGAAAATTGAGGTTGGGAGGACCTCTGGAGATCATCTGGTTGACTCCTTGCTCAAAGCAGAGCACAGTCCAAAGAAAACGTTAACTTTTGACTTAATATAATCTGTGTGCGTTATGTTGGTATGAGGCCGCGGAGGCTATTTACTTACTTCTCCAACAGACCATCACCACCAGCGCGTTCAGTAACCTCCGCATAAAATCTGAGCTGCGGCTATACCCTTCAGCTCGAAAGGCACCAAAGGGACCAAAGCTGCCACAGCAATTCTGCGGAGGCGGTGCGGTGCCTCCTTAACTGCCCGCTGTTCAGGGGACCGCTCACCCGTTCTCACCTGCCTAAGGAATCGTCTTACTCTTTTCTTTCACCCTGGAGTCTCTTTCTAAGTGTGCGTAGGTGTCAGGTGAACTATGCACCTTATTTCATATAAATGCATAATTGATGCTCTTGCAACAGTTCCTTCCCAAATTCTTGTCCGTTATTGTTATTTATGTTTGTAGCAGCACTGTGCTTTTATGTTTCTAGCACATCTACTGTTATCCCATGAACGCTGTTCTCCAATTTTTCCTGTCCCTGGACTCAACTTCGCTTACGTATTCAAAAGGGAATCCTTGGATCGAGCTTTTCTATGACATTTAGCGCATCGCTTAACGATACCATCTCCCACACCACCTATTACAGTTCCGGTTGACATGTCTACAAAAACACATAATCAGATATTATAGTAGACCAGATGGCTAGTACCTACAGCTTTTCTACTCTGCAAAAATACTACTTCAGTAGAAGCAGAAAGAGATCACAGCGTCCCAGGACACGCTGTCAGTGTCAATCAACGCAAGTCCCGTCAGGAAAGGTAGCAAAGAGCAAACAAAGCCCAGGTTTCATCAGTGGAACGGTCTACATCACGAGAGGTGCCACTGTGAGGCTTTTACTAGCCCCATTGGCCCCGCAGGGCACTCATTGCATCGTAGCTCTGAACAGGACAGGAAGGCGAAAAGCATTGCGGTTATTCCCTCATTGAACAACAACTTCAAGAAAGATGCCTTAGGAAGGTAGTGTCGTTTGAATTATTCATACAACAGCGAAAGCTGGGGCCGAAACTAACGCATTTTTATCTCATTTGTGGTCTAAGTAACTAGTGAAGTAGTTTGCCAAAACGTTCCTAAAATGCGGGTAAAAGAGTAGACAGCTGTCATTGTAAGAGAATGCTATCCACCTGCTGATTTAAAAGCAGTAAGTTACTGTGTTTATCAAAGGCGAAAATGTATTCTGGAAAACAATGCCAAAGAAAGCTTAATAGTTTAAATATAGATAATTTATTACCTCACTCATTCCGCAGCCAGAAGTATCTTGTTAACATGGAAATGACTGCGTTCTTGATAAAGCAGTTTTGCGTGGACTATGTTAGAATGAATCTAAGGATTACGCGGGAAATGGTCAGGATTGGGGATGCTTGTGTGAAAATCATGGCAGCAAAGTAGTTACACTTTTAAATTTTATCGAGTAACATGCTTTGCCTTTCGAAGCTTAACAAGTTATTGGCAAATAGGGAACTAAACCTCTCTAATAACGCTTCAGGTGATCACGCTGCTGTATTGTTTACTCTGGTTCCACACCTACAAGGTTATTTTTTCAGCCAGGAGGGTTAAAAATGACTTGAAAGCCTTGGTTCTTTCAACAGAAGATGAATTTCACAACAGATCCTCTGGCCACAGAACGCACAGGGTGCCAATTATGACAGACGTCTTCCAGACACCTGGACTGTTTTTCTTGCTTTACTCTGGCTCCATATCCCACTCTTCTCAAGCTGCTTTACCTCTCAGTTTTGGTCTTTTTTTCTGTCTTTTTTTCTAACAAGACTTTACTGATAACTTGTTGTGATTGAGTTGTATCCATTCTTGCGGCTTTGTCATCTAACATCAGTCTTGTATTATCATTGTCGTTTGTGAGAGTCTAAAATCTTAATTCAGGACTTGAATTTAGGCCGTCGTGGTTTTGGGACAGTAGTGACATCATCTGCGTTTTGGGTAGTGCCTAACAAACTGCCAATCCACAATAAAGAATTAATATTTTTTCAACAATTCCTTTTACATTGACCTCGCTTGATGGAGCTTACTCATGAGCAGTTTTATGTTCAGTTCCTGTGTATGAAATGCTTCGCTGTCCTCCACGTGCCCAAGTGAAGTGGAATAGAGCAGTTTAAAAAAAAAGTGCAATGACTTTAGCGACTGTCATACCTAAAACGATTATTAGTTTTATTTCACCGAGTTCACAGGGTATTTATACGGCACGTGCTTAAGCAGCTATTTAGCTAGGCTATTTCAGAAAATCATTAAGACTGCCAAGATTCTCAAGATGAAGTATTTGCCGGTGTGCACTGCTGGACGAGGGGGCATCTTTGTATTCTTTGTTTTCTGTCAGCTGTTTTTGTTTTCTTCACCTGCTGATCAGTGAGCCATATGATATCATATCAGAGCTGACCAAATTACAAGGTGAACGTTTTGGGTGATCCTTGATCAGGATCCTCTACTTCTTATTCTGGATTACCACAGAGTTCTGTTAATGCAGTGTGGCCTATTCACAGTGTTACAGTATTATTGTTCCTTGAACGCTGAATTTTGTCCAAGTTTTTTCATATATATACACGCATGTTGTTTTTCCCAGATATAGACATATGTCTGTGTGTGTATAGAGAGAGGGAGAGACAGAAACAGGCTTCTATGGGTAAAGAAACAAAATAATTTACATAGTATTTCAGGCAAGAGAATCCGGGCTGCGAGTACACTTTAAAACTGTATATGTTATACAGGAAGTTTACCAGGACTTGCATGGCTTCTGTCAGGGGAAAAAAAGTTGTGTGGTGGTGTACGGTACCAATGACACAATTTGTTTTATGATGTTACGAGGGGTACACTTAGACGGAAGCTCAGACTATTTTATGAGAAAGTAGGCAAAGCAAAGGGGAGAGAAGAAACGTAGACAGTTTATTGTGCTGTAGATACGTTACAGTAAGTACCGTGATGTTCTCGATGGCGTTGGACAGAGGGGAAAACCCACTCCCTTCCCCCTACTTGCTGGAGAGTAGGGGAAAAAAGGAGGGTGGTGGGAGGTGGAGGTTTGTGCTAAAAAAATTAATCTGCATGGTGGCAGGTGCATGGACCTTTAGTTTCCGTTTTTATCTGTGTGCATTAATATATGACGACATCTGCTGTCAGATAACTGTTTCTTACTGTTGTAGGCATGTTTATCTGCTAAAGTTATCAGAGTGCTTGGCAAAACCACAGAGAACGTATCATTCTACACATTTTTACAGAATTGCAATATGGTTCGCCTGAAGAAAAACAGAAAATCAGCAGATGAGCCAGAAATACCCTGCAAGTGTCTGTTCCCTCTCCAGCTTCTGGACCACAGTCCCTCCACGCTGTGTTTATGCTTCGTACTGTGCCAGTGTTTGCTGCGAGAGGCAGATTTGCAACGTTTGTAGGAGTGCCGCGTATCGATTTAGCAAAGCGTTTGTTATGCAGGTCCTTCTAGAAATTCAGTTTGGAAATCCTGCAAAGCTCATTCAGCTCCTCCGATGTCAATCCAGCAGCGTGCGCGAGGATGCTTGTTGCCCAACTTCTGGGTTTCCGCATGCAGAATTGCAGGCTCCGTTGCTATGGAGACCGGGGCTCGCCGCAATAACGATCCGCGCTAACTGGCATTAATGATGCCGTGTAACCAGGGACAGGGAGCGGACACGGCAG
>NW_008824405.1:228572-232020 GCF_000699105.1 Pygoscelis adeliae | reverse complement strand
CCAACTGGATTGAACTCCATTCACCACAACTCTCTGGGCCCGGCCGTCCAGCCAGTTTTTCACCCAGCGCAGAGTCCACCTGTCTAAGCCGTGAGCCGCCAGCTTCTCTAGGAGGATGCTGTGGGAGACAGTGTCAAAGGCCTTACTGAAGTCCAGGTAGACCACATCCACAGCCTTTCCCTCATCCACTAGGCGGGAAGGGTGAGCCTAAGCAGGCTTGCTGCCGAGCTCTCTGATGTTCTGCAAAATACCAAGTCCTGCCTGGAGGTGGATCCGTCAAAAGCCCGATGGAGGGGATGGGACAGGGACGCCCTGGGTGGAATGGGGCTAGAAGAATGGGTATGGGGAAATATTGCTGTGCGGCAAGGATAAGGCATTGAAGAATAGGTAAGATGAGACTGGCTGCCAAAAGGCCTAAGGAGATGTCAGCAGATGACCCTTTAGTCCAGGAGCTTGTTTGGAAGGCAGGCAACAAACTGGCATTACGTACAGTGCTTACTGACGGGTGATTTTTGCTTGTGAGTTCAGAAATACTGAGAGGCGCAGAGGAGCTTCAGGAGGTTCACTTGCTGCCAAACATATGAGTAAGGAGAGACCTAAACTAGGGAGACTTACATAGGATGTATGTCCCCTATCTAATGATGGGAATGTTAAATTTTCCCTCCATGAGGATGAAGAAGATCCCTTCCTATGGAGATAACCAACTGTTAATTAGGGGACACTGTCTTCATCAATGTATGTACTCTGTACGTATATCGCAATGAGCAATGGATTAGCAGAGGAATGAAAAAAATTTTCACCTCTGTGTTTTGACCCCGCTAACCTGAATATGCAAGGTTAAAGCCCTGCGTGATTCTTGAAAAATGTAAGCTCTTGCCATACCGATTCGTTACTCCCTTTCTATAAGTTGTTTGGGTTTTTTTAAACTGTCTCATCAAGGGCGCGTTCTGTATTTCAGCAGTGCTCGTGTACCTGTGTACGTGTACGAACGGTGACACTGCTAATGCCGGCTAGTGCTACGGTAGCCTGACGCTTCATGTTTCGGGTGCGATAGTGTTCCTAAGCGTTCAGACATTCCCAAGAGCAAGACTGAGGACAATTATGCGTAAAGATTAAGAAGTGCCAGAAAGAAGGTGCGTGTGTTCTCAGATGCAGGTTTCTGGTGATGGATTTGTGCGCTATTTTTCCATAATATCTTTGAATTATTCAGGACATGGGCTGGACCCGAGTTACACGTGAATCAGAGCTTAATAATCAGGGGAGAGTGGCATTCTTGCTTGGGCTGTGTTAGAAATCGGATGTTTGTGCTAAGACGTGGGATCATGGGGAAGAGAGGAGAGCTGGCCATTTAGGAAATGGGGCGCTGCCCTGGAGACCTGGGTTCCGACTTTCTTCTTCTCAGAGGTCCCGCGTGATGCTGCTCACGTCAGAAAACTCGGGTTTTCAAGGGCTGCCAGCAGTTACACGCTCCCTCCTTTTATTTGACAGCTTGACTTGTCATTCATGATCTACCTGTAGAAATACCGAGCACCCATTATAGCAAATGAAGCCAACAGAAATGTCACTATTGAATTACAAATGCTACGTGTGATGTACATGTCCTGAAAAATAAGATCCAAAGCATTTCTGGTTGGTGCAGCCGAAATTAGAGGATGCGTTGGGCCTTGTAAATTGAAGATTAAGTGCCTTTCGTTTCACAAAGCTGTTACTGAAAATAAATGCACTAGTACTTACTAGAGATTTAAATATAACGGAGAACTACATAAAGGCCTATGAGGAAATTCATAATTTCATCTTCAGAAATCGGGTTTATCGTGCAGAATAAAAGTCTTTCCGCCACCCATTGAGCATCAAGGAGAAAATTAAGTGCTCAGAGCTCTGTTTCTTAAGTGTGTGCTACCTGGCCTACTCACTGAAGGAGGCAGAGGTCTCATGAATGTATGGTACGTGATCCTCAATTACAGACTATCTCACAGTGCACGCACGTTAGGGGGTTGAATAAAGATTGTGGTCGTAATTAGGAATTTTTTAGGTTTTGAGTGTTTGTCTTTGCAACCTAAATGATCTTACGCTCTACGCCCTTTCACACACATTGGGCTAGAGGACAGATGCTCAAAGCGTCAGTTTGAACGTTGTAACACGTTCTCCACGAAATTTGGCTTTCAGACTTCCCCTTCTGTTAGTGCCTGCATTCGTCCAGATAGGCGGAATACACGGCAGAAGAACTGGCTGTTGACAGCAAGCTCTTCTAGCAACGCCCTTCACAATAAGAAGGCGCACGTGGAATTTGGATCTGCCGTTCATCGGGATTTTTGTCGTGCGGTTGACTCTCTGCTCTCGCTGAAAGGCTCCCAAGAAAGAACAGTGAAGCGCAGCTCTAGGAGTCTTGTCGAGGAGCCTCATTGCTCTCATTTTTCACAGCGAACACCCAGCGTTCAGCTCCCAGAGCTCTGGGGTTATTTTCCCACTCGAGCCTGTAATGATGCAGAGATCACACAAGAAAAATGGCTGTAGGCGTGCCTCTTTATGCTCCTTAAAATTAGTAGGATTTTGCATCGTTGCCCATCTGATACCTTTTTCTTCCACAGCCCCCTCACTTTTCTCCTAGGCTACCATCTGCATCTTCCCCCACACGTCTCACCTTCGTTGCATTTCTGTTGCGGTGCTAGGGTAAGTACATATTGTGCAGTTTAAGATGTTGTAGGAGGTGAGACCATACGTAGAATACTGCCAAACGTAATTTTGTTGCTGTTGGCAGAAGTTCCTGCTTTTCCCGGCATAGGAACAGGCTAAAACAGCAACGATAAATGAATTGGGGAAAAAAACCTAAAGGGCAAAACCCAATAATCAGATTTTTTTGTACTCTCCTGTACAAAATGACAGCTGAAGTGACTATTCCTGCACACATGTGCGCTTCCATGCGTGATTAATTCAGAAATAGTCCCCTTATACATGACTACACAGCAGCAGCTAATCTAAGATCATAGAAAGCGAAAGACAGCAGGAGTCTTTTCAAAGGTTACTGCAGTTTCTTCTCTATCCTCACTGGGCACTGTTTTCTCTCCGACTCTGGGGGATGATTAGGTTGTGGAAAACACCATTCTCTGAGGCACCTGTGTTGATGGCTAACAAGAATATATTTTGCATTTGAAAGTGGAAGTTTTGTCCTCCCTGTGTGTTAAAAGGCAGCGTTAAATCCCAAACGCGTTTCTGCTGATGACAGGCAAGAAACCCCGTGCTTGTTCTCTCTCACGTGGAAACTCTCAAGTTTCATGCTCCTCTAAATATTATGTGTGGAGTTACACCGTAGATTGCATGATGTAGCCTCCTTAACGCACCAGCGCTAAACTACAACACAGTAGCAAATTCGGAGAAACGAGAAGGGTACCGTGGTCCAAAAAAGCAGGAGGGTGAGGGCACTCTGCTATTTCCTGGGCGGTGCAGGGGG
>NW_008824405.1:222506-228478 GCF_000699105.1 Pygoscelis adeliae | reverse complement strand
TGTTGGTGTTTGCGAGCATCTGTTAACGCTGAAGTTGACGCGAGGTTAATTTAAGGGCTGGCTGCGATGGGCGGCGCGCGGGGTTGTGTGCCGCTGCTCGTGGTTGTTGGCGGTGGAAAACGTGTCTGCGTGCTTGAAATACCTTGGGTGTCATCATCAAGTCCTCTCCTTAGTTTTATGGTGGGCTTTCTGCGAGGAGGAGCTCGGGAAGGTTTGCTGTTTAGTTTTCCTCTTCCTGCTTGCTTCGAGGTGGGAGAAAGAGGGCGGAGAGCCTTCGCTGGGAGCACCCGTCTGCCAGGGTTATGGCTGGAGAGTGACAGGGTCGCAGCAGTTGTAGCAATTGCTGCAGGCAAGCAGAATTGCCGTTTCGTTGCCCTGGACCAGACAATCTGGAGGAGACCTTCCCCAAGAGAAGCTTAAAATTAGTGAAAAATTTTACAAAAAGTAAAATTTTTGTTTCGAGCAGTAAAACCCAGCTGCCCGGTGGACAACTTTTTGTTCTTCTAGACTGTATTAAGCTATTAAACTGCACTACCGGTACCAAAGCCGGTTAATACAGTTCAAGCCGGACTGAAACGTTGGCACCCGGAGATGGGGAAATCCGCCTGCTTTTCCGCAGAGCATCCCAGCGTCCAGGTTTGAGGCTGGAGGCTGGTGGCTGCCGGGGACAGCCGGGGCAGGAGTGCCACCGTGTGGTGCTCAGCCGGCCGCTCCAATTACCATCGCTGGCAACAAGACTCCGCTCGGGGGAAAAATAATTTGATTTATTGCCGATTAAAAGAGGTTCGGGTAGCGGGGAACAAAAAGACAAGCGTTAGAGCAAACCTTTCTTCCCCCCTTTCCCAGGCTCAACTTCGCTCCTTCAGTCCTGACTCCTCTGCCCTCCTGGCGCCGTGCAGGAGGATGGCGCGGTGTTACAATCAGTACGTAGCCGTTCCTCTCTGCCACTTCTTCCCTCTCTTACTTAAAAATACGCGTAACACAGTGTTACATCTGGTACGACCGTTTCAAAATCTCAACTTCCTTATCCTAAGACGTGGACCTTGAATTCCTATGTGAAATGCAGCAGTTAGTACAGCGTTGCTGTGTGTAATGCTGTTCTCTGCTGGGTTGCAATACCCCTCTGCATCTCTCTTATAGTTTTAGTAATAATTCTACAAAATTATGTACATGCAGGGATGATGCAAATGATAAATCTTCCTGTTTTTTAAACCCAGCCTGGGGTGTAAACTTCTAGGGGGAGGAACAGGGGACACCCGGGGTATGCTTCTGCAGTTCTAGTTATCGTAAAAACTCCGTGAACCCAGTTAAACCATTGCTCCTCACAAACCTCACCTCTTGAGGGTGTGCAAGTTCTATTTTAGCTGTGGAAAGACAGCGGTGAAGCTTGCTTTTCCAGGACCCAGGGCCAAAGACCGCTTGGAAACTATCGAGTAGCTCAGTAGCGACAGGTGTGGAGCTGAGACTAGAATTTTGCTTAGCTGGTGAAGTTCCTACACCCCTCGTACCTGCTTGAAACTGAGATGCTTTCTTCTGCCCGGGTGGTCCTTTTGTCTTGATGTGAATGCAGCGCGTCGAAGGGGGACTTGGGCATTGTGACCTAGACAGAAGAATGCGCGATGGCTCTGAAATGCCTGAGAACAGAATTGCCCTTGCTGAAGTTCACAGTAGTGCTTTTCTCTGAACTCGGGCTTTTTTAGCCTCCCTGAGTTAAAAAGTATTTAAAATCTTCAGGTTTTATAGGATCTGAACCTACTAGTATTAGAGAAACAAAACATAGTACTACAGGATAGGCTTTACTTGAGGGCTTGCTGTTGTTTTGAGTGTCGTTTGCTGTTAGCCAAACACAAATTTCAGTCTCAGCTGATGAATTAAAGACCGATTTATATTAAGAAAGCCCGTTGCTATGCGTCCTTGCGTCCTCAAAGAAAAGATGACAACTAAAGGAGTGGAAGGACTGGTAAATCCTCTTTGCTGGCTGGTTGCAGTTACGGAGAGGTGATTCCTAGAGATTTTATTGTTCTATTTAGGATTTCTGAAAAGTTTGCAAATATTTCCTTCAGTACGGAACAGGTGATGTCTCAGGATATCTCTGCGTTGTGCAATGGTGGACGATGCACTGACCTTCAAGCCGGCGCCAACAGAGCCGAGAGAAGCATGTCAGCGCACGGCTACAAGTCAACCCGGCTAAAAGACGGGGCGCAACGTGCTGATGTGCCTTTCCTGCTTTTACGCCTGCCCAGCACGCTCCTACCATGCAGACGTGTTGGCTGACTCAGTACTTCGACAGCGTGCTCCATTGCACAGCGTCGAGTGCCCATTGAAAGGCTGGTGGTTAAGGCTTTACTTGGCAGTTTTTGATTCGGGGAGGTTTCTGGAGTCCCAAATGGATATATTAGTGCCTGACTAGTCTGTTCCTCCTTTTTTGGTGCTGTTCCACTTTACAGAAGTAATAGTGTTTTAATTGGGCCATTCGTTCATTGAGGTGATAGGACACCTGGGATTTTGAATGTAGGTTTCTCACGTCCCCAGTGATGTGCTAGATGTTAGCTAGTGTTTGTCTTCATTCTCTCTCACTGGAGAGTCCAGCTCCTGCCTTTTCCGTACAAGCCAGTTAACTCCGGCTTTGAAACTCATCTTGTTAGTGTCATCAGAAGAACCTGCATGTCTTGAAAGGTATTCTCGGTCTGGCAGCTCTGTGAACAGGAAGGAGGATGGCCTCTGTTCAGCACTCTCCCCACGGGTGCTCCAGGAGCGCGAACGCGGCAGAGTGGCATTAAAATGCTGCCTGTAATGCAGTGCTGCATGTTGTGCAGATACAAGCTTGTTTTGCTCTCTGCAAGAGCTGAAGGATGAGCCATGAGGGAAGGCCTGGGATGAAGTATGTATTTGGTCTAGAGTTCTTTTTGTCTTCCTTTTTAACACGAAGTCTCTTTGCTGCCTTTATCCCTTTCCAATGTGGAGCGCAGCTTTAACCCACGTGAGTAACTCATCTGCCTTTTTGCCCCGCGTATGCAAACTGATACGGCCAGCTCACATTGCCCTGGTCTGGCAGCTGAGGGTCAGTTTTACTTAGATTTTTGCAGAAATCTTTCTCGTCCATTCCAGCTATCAACTGAACTACGACCAGACAGATGTCTGATTTTCAAAGAAGATTCTGTGTACGCTCTTGGGAGCATCTCATTCTACACATTGCAAACTTCCAGGGCTCCGAGCAAGAGCATCCCATTTTTGACTTTTAAGAGTAAGGTCGAGGAGACGGATAAATTGCCATACCCGTTATTCATCGTTTTTAATGCTGCTGTCTTGGTGAAATGTAAAATTGCTAAGTATATAGTGGTAGTCAAGGGGCATCATTTGATGAACTCAGCTGAGTTACCGTAAGGCTTCCAATTATACCAGGCATGTCAAATTACAGTATACTTCTGCAAGGATGCATTTTCTTGGTGATGATCTCTGCAATGCATTTTCAAATCTCCATAATAGCAAGAGGTTGTTTGGGAAAGTGGTTCAGACAGCTCCCTTTTTGTAAGGTCGTTATTCCCAAGCAGTCACAAAGTGTTTTTCAGAAATTACTCCTTTTAGAAAGACCCTGCTTTTAAAGTGATGATGATGATGATGATTAATCTAGACAGAGTGCTGCCTTTATTCTAGCTATGAATTGGGACCCATTCTTGTTAGCTCTTTGAGAAGACAGGCTCTTCATCCTCCTCTTCCACAGGAAGCAATGGAAACCGAAGGCACTTCAGGAACAAATTCATGGTAACGTATGCCTTTCTGTGTGTCAGACACGTCTCTTGATTCTGGGGAATGCTTTGTTTCACGTAACTGAAGGTGTATTGTTATAGACAAGCTCTTTAGCCTGGTGGGACAAATTTCACGGTAGAAGAAAAAGCTGTGCATCAAATACGCCTTCCTGTATTTAGCTTGAGACATACAGTTGCCTCTGCAAATTAGCTTCAGATCTAGAACGTTTTTGTCTTCAGTACAAATTCAGAATCAGACCAGCCATTTCAGTGTGAACACGGTTCTGGCCTAGCACACTTACGCCGATCGGTGATGCAACTGCCCAAACCATTTCAATCTGTCGTTGTAAGAAAACAATTTACTGAGGGCCACGTTGGTGCTTTTCAAGCGCAGCACTGCGGAGGCGATCTGAAAGTCCTTTTGACAGGAAGCCAAGCTGCTTCTTGACCGACCATTCAAACTGATTCCAATAAGCTTCCTACAGCCAGAATCGGTCCCTTAAATGTCTGAATGCTGCAGAAACAGTAGCCGTTAAAAATAAGTAGGATTCTTAGTATGAAAATGTAAAGTAAATGTTAAAATGAAAATTACATTCCATAGTCCTTGAAATGCCCGTAGATACTGGAAGTATGTATGACAGCGGTGGTCTCATGTGCTTTTTGTGTCAATGAGGAGTTTTTCATTCTACGGTTCCATAAACAGGGGCCTGGAAGTTTGAAAATTAAAAATTATATCGCAGTATTACTTTGAGGAAGGACAAGGAAAAAGGCTAGTGTTTTGAAAGTGAGATGTACAGTATGTTTTAAAGCCAGAGAAGGACAATAAGCTATATCCCCTGTGATTTCTGAGGAATTAATGTCTTCAGCTGACTCAGAAATGACTGTTTTAAAATTGATATTATTTAGAAAAGATATCTTTAATAGGTTATGAAATGCTTTTAAAAGGTCGTCTGGCAGGTGCTTACTGAAGAATGTGAACTATTAATCCAAGACCAGCAGAAGCTCCGGAGGCCGGGCCCTTCAGCAGCGGGTTATACCCTGGTCAGAGGCTTATGGCCTGTCTCGGGGTTTGGTCTTTAGACCTCGCTTTCTAGCTTTTATGTATCACGTAGAGAAAATTTTTCTTCATTTCTGCTACCTCAGGGGTGTTTGGATCTTCCTAGGTGCTTTCTGTAGAAACTCCCTGGTGGTCTGTATCTTCGGGCCACAAAGGACTTCACGGTGTATGTGATACTGAGAGCATCTTGCTCTGCCTTATCCTGATCTACCCTATCCTAACTGGTAGTAGGACAGTGGAGTGGAGGCAGAATCTGTACAGCAGGACCTTTCTCTCATGGAGTTAGTCCTTTACTGCCTCTTAGTAATCAGTGCCAGTGCATTTCATCTTGTTTTCAACAGGATGTTACCGTAGGGGAATTTACAAGTTCATTAATTAAACCCTATCCAGCCATCCTTGGCAAACTGTTTCAGAGCTGTTCAGAAAGTTACATGGGAAAATATGACTATGGATGAAGATTACTGTTCATGTCCTGAATAGACTAAATACTTCCATGAACCCGACTGCTTACTGCAGCATTTGCACCTAGAGCAAACGGCGTATTTTAGCCATCCCAAAACTTTGCGCTTGGGCTGCTGTAATGCTGAAATAACTTGTCTTGAAATGTGAATCTGTCGCTGCCTTAGCACTACTTGACCAGGAGAGGGGGATCATTTGCCGTTCATTTCCCCAGGCACTCGTGGTGGGAAATACAACACTGAATGTTTTGAGCTTAGCTTGACTCCATGTTTTCAACAGAAATAAGCATATGCCACGGTAATCAGATCCGGCTTTCCTGAATTTTGAAACTTGACTTTTCAGCTGTTCTAGACCTAGGATTTTAGTCCAAATTTATCGTTTGTTTTCAAGATCTAGCATTCACCACAGATGAAAATATTTCGTTAGAAATGTGAAGGTTCCTCCTTGGTCTCTTTGGTCTTTGCTGCCCTTGCGGCGTCTGAACACAGGATTTCACAGGCGAGCAGGAGCTCGGGGCCGTTAGCTCGCAGCGGCGCCGTGTGCCATCCGCACCACCACCGGGTCAGAGCTGAAAATGGTGCCGCAGTTCTAAACGCCCACAAATACGCACGTGCGAACGGGACCAGACCGTGTCCCCAGCGGCTCCCGACGCTTGCTTTTTTTTTTTTTTTTTTTTTTTTTTTTTTTTTTTTTTCCCTTCTTTTGTTTTT
>NW_008824405.1:213631-222157 GCF_000699105.1 Pygoscelis adeliae | reverse complement strand
CCCCTAGCCAGCGCTGCCGAAGGTGCCCGGGAAGAGCTCTGCGGGAGCAGAAAGCTCTCGTCCTTGGGGCTTGCTCTGTAGTAAATCCCTCCCATCCTTCTTCTGGCCTCGCCAGATAAGCGCGTGCTTGACGGCGCAGTTTGGCTGTGTGTGGGTAGGACAGAGGAACTCCGTGCGCCATAGGTAGCGACGCTGTTCTGTGCGTCGGCTTGGTCAGACGTTGGGACCTCTGAAGTTACTTGGGTGGGGGGAGAGACTCCAAAAGTAAAGGAATCTCAACCTTCTTTCTTTTGTGAGGAACAGGTGAAGAACATCTAGCTTAGAAGACGGGTTTAATATGTTAATGTGTTTACTACGGTGGTTAATCTGGGGAGTATCTAAAACAGTCTTTGAGAGCTCTTTGGGAATTCTTAACACAAAATTTTATCCTGTGTTTTTATAAACAAGTGTCAGATAGATCTGCTTTTGTTATAAGCAGTGGGAAAACGTGCTTGAAAGACATCTTAAATGATACACCTCTTTGCCACAAGTATTTGATGAGGCAACGCATTTTCTAACTCTTGTTTATGTTTTTATTGCATCAAACAAGCAAAAGAAAAAGGAAATAGCATTAGTGGCTTTAGAGCAGGTATACTAAACCCCTGTAGGTTGTTACTTAAGGCACATTATTGCTGGTGTATTTTAGAAACCGTGTAGTTAGACTCTTCCTTATGATTGGTTACGTGTAGCCACTTTATTTGTGACATCCACTATTGTGGCCTAAACATTCAGGCTCCAAGCCTGATTACAGGAGGGTAGGTGAAATCTAACCATATCATTAGTCCTGATGGTATGTCGGTGATAGAAATGCCATTGTAGATAGCATATATATAGTAGACAGAAATATAAAGATGCGTCGCTTGGTCACACTCTTCTTCTTCCGTACTTTGCAAACTGAAACAAACCGTGAAAGACAATTGTTTCTTTTGTGGGTCATCTTTAATTTTGGAAGGCTCGTTTTTTGGGTCAGACTGCTACGTGTACAAATACATACACATACATATACGATAATGTTTGTATGAGTAGCAATCGCTCAAGCCTTTGTTTTGATAGCTATGGGCATGTAAACTTTTAATTCAAGTTAGATAGGGCCCATTCAAATGTGAATCCATGCGATCTGGTCCAACGCTAAAGTGCAGGCACACTTTTACATGTAACAGCAAGGATGCTTAAGCAGAGCCGATTATGTGCAGCATCTAGGTTGCAACTGAAAGGATTTAAAGCGGGTGAGATCTGGGTCACGTTGGCTTACAGGCTTCCGACGCAGTGGCAACGAAGTCGGTTTTCCTGTTGTATGCTCTTGTTGCCCAGGCGTAATTGTTTTTCGTATCATTTGTAAAGTTGTTTTTATTTACATCACCCTGAAGCACTTAGCTTTGAGGTAACAGAATTCTGTTTCCAGATCAACAAATGCTCCCGTTAAATGGGTTATACTACATACAACGCTGTAGTCCAGCCACAGTGTTGTAACAGGATAATTTCTGAATGTAGTGAACTGTTACATCAGATCAGTCAGTGGGGTTAGAATAAAGAGCCCTCCTTTTGGCTCTTCAGACAGCTCAGTGGAATGAGTCCCCTGGTTTCTGGGAAAACAAGTAATAGGACTCTTTAATCATAAGCGGTAGAACTGATCCATCAGGGACGCAAGTGAAATATATGCAAGTACCTTTCAGCACATAACTTGCTTTCTGTGGCTTTTTCTCAGGTAATTACCCCTGAGCTTGAAACATGCCCCGTCTCTCGGAGCTAATGTAATTCAGCAATATCTGGCTACAATGCAAATGCTCAGAAAAAAGGTGGAAAAAGCCTTCTGAGAACAGGCCAGGTCATTGTATGGGAAGGCATTCAAGCAAAAAAATTTCAAACACTTATTTTTATCATAAAAATCAAAAGTGCTGAAGTCCTAGCTGCTCCCTTCAGCTTTCTTGTGTTCCAGCTAGAGAGACTGCACCTGGTCACACGGAGGAGGCAGGTACCCACCTCACAGGATTAGGGAAGGAGCATTCCCCCAGGGTGTTGGACCACTTGTCCACGGCGCTAGATGGCAGCTGGCAAGCGGGCAGGACGAACGCAGACCCCAACAAGCTGCCCTACTTTTGGCTGTGGGTAGCCTCCCTTGTGTTGTCAGCAGAGCAGAGACCAGATTGGCAAGCTGCGCCTGCGAGAGACGGGGCCCCGCGTGGGCGAGTGGCCGAGCCCCTTTCCAGCAGATCCAGCAGATGTAAGTGCAGCGACTAGGGAGCGCGAGGAGGGAGCCTGAGGAACCCGCTGCCCGTTTGGGGAATCGGACATGGCAGATCTGCAGCGCCTTCAGGGTGATCCCTCGGCTCCTTCTTTGCTTTAGCAGCGGCTTCTGCCCCCCCCCCAAGATCAAAACCGAACAGAATAATCAAAGATGAAAGAAGGTAGGACAGGAAGGCCAGGACAGGAAGGAAGGTGAGAAGGCACATTGCAGCGTTGAGTTAAATGATTGTGGTCCTGATCCAAAGCCCATTTAAATCAATAAAATGTCTGCTGTTGCCCTTAGTGAGCTATTGGGTGAGTCCCTGGTTGACTTAGATAAAACAGAATGTGACGTCAATATTTTCAATCAATATGAAAACTAAAATAAGTGGAGCGATATTTAGAATTAATGCAACTTAGCTGCCATCAGGAAACTGCAAAATGGGCACTCTTGCCAGAAGTGTCTCTCTCTAGTTTATTTAGGATTCTGATGAAAAAAAATACGTTTCTTGAATTGCCAACTTTGGCACAGCTGGAGTGTCTTTACCTGACATTTGGGATATTTGTTGAAACTGGAGGCATCGGTCTCTGAAGGGCTTTTCTAAATCCTGTTCTCGGCGTGCAGAAAGTTGGTGGTGTGTGCAAAGCACTGCTTTGTCATGGCACAGCTTGGACAGTAAGAAAGGATGACTGCAAGGACTTTCATGATTTGAGAATGGCAATTACTTTATCTTGCCTTCTTTGCTGGTCTGTAAGCACTTGCCTGTGACAGCGGTACTTTGAATGTGTAGTTAAGCTGCAGAACCCTGCCGTGATATGTCGTGGATGCTGGAAATTCGGAAGGGTTCAGAGAGAGACTGAACAAGTTCATGGGAAACATCCTGTGAGGATGACTACGTAAATTGAAATGTCTAGCACAGACGTCCATCAGTCCGAAATGACCAGAAGATGGGGGAGTACTTGAAAATATCATCCATGTTTGCCCTCTTCTAGCCTTTGCTAGGTATCCGATTTTTGGCCGCTGTTGGAGACAGAAGACTTTGGGCTCACCCCACAGTGTTCTTAGTATGGTTACTTGTTTGGTCCTATCTCAGTTTCTTTATCTGTGATATACAAAAAATTAATTTTATAAGAGTAGATGAATACTTTCAGGAACTCTTTCAAGATGAAGGTAGCTAAGCAGTATCTTTTCTTCTCGTGTAATTGTTAATTACATTTAAAGTTTGTCAGTGTTGAATTGAACACCTTCAAGGCAGACACCCGCTGTGCAAGGGAGGGTAAGGTATCGCAAATATTAGTGTCGTATTTATATGTCTGTAATATGTTTTTGGTACTGACCACTAAACGTGTCGGTGCTGTGAATTATACCCAGGTGGTATAACAGAAAAGAAGGGAAAGACGTTAAGACTGGTCTGATTTTGTGCCTATTAACATACATGCCCTAACTTGCCCTTTTTCATTTCTCGTTCTGTATTGCCTCTTTTTCAATAAATAAAACAGATGTAATCAAGGTACAGAAAAAAGCCAGAACATAGTTTTATGTATCGTCTTTTCAGTGCCAGTTCAGCGACGCTAATTTCCAGCCTAGAGCTTTCTGGAACACATTGTCTTCACGTATTCAGTAACATGAGAATGAGAGCGCGTAGAGCCTTTTTTTAACCTTAACATTTTTTTCTTTCAGGAAAATATAAAATGAAACCTATACAGTACGGATACGTGACTGCTAACTCACTGCCAGGGTTATCGCACCTTTAGGATTAGGACAATTGCTACTGTGTGTGAGTAATAAATAAGAGTGTGAATTAAACAATAAGTGAGACAGGAGGCAATTTATAAATGTAGCGTATACTTCCATAGTTAGCTTTGTGCTTTTACTTTCCACGAGAATTATTTTGCCTTTTTTTTCTACGAATATGTAATTCTGTAGATATTGAAATGGCGGAGTATGCTAATACGCACAATCCGTCTGAATAATTTGACATAGTTGAATTAAGTCCGTTGTTACGCTGCTCTGGCACTCGAAATGTTTTTGTCCCTATCAAAAATATTCCATCACCTCCATCCTCGTCCCTCAAGGTGAAGCGTTCGGAGAAGAGTTTCCTGACCAGAGGGACAAGGATGCCTACCTCTGACACTGAACCCGGCTAGAATAGCAACAGAGAGGGTAGGTCGACGTCCGTGCTTGTGGGTAGAGGTGAGCTAATTGTGCAAGTCAGTGCTCTCTGGTTTCTGGGCCACGAACGGCTGCGCATGCGCATCTCCAAGCCTGCTCTGACGTGTCCTGCCTTTCAGCAGGGAGGTGAAGTCTAAATCCCTGCACAACTTGTAAGGACTGAGGCGGTTGATGTTGTATTGTTGCAAAACAGCACACAGACGTACTTGCTAGATACTACGTGCAAGTTAGGCGGTGCATCGCCTAATTCCCCTATGGAATTGTGGCCTGCCTTGGCCAGAAGGGTCTTCCACAACCCTAGACGAGAAGTTGAATTGCCCAGCTTTCATCCCTACCAAACTATTGCTTGGGACAGCCCTTTCCCATTTTTTAGCTGTTTGAAACCAGTTTTGACTTCCAGCCTACTTCCTGAACGTGCTCCTAGCTTAGAACTAGAAAGAACAGTCTCCGTCCTGGCTGGAGGCATGAAAGGCTTTTCCCACCCCATCGCTGCCTCCCTTTTTTTTTGTAACTCTGGGAGATGATGAGAAGAGATTTGAGTCACGCTTTTTTGGCGCTATTTCTAGGCTCGGTTTTAACTTTGTGCACTGCCCGCATGATTTATGGCACTGCCCACTCTGCCTTTATGGCAGAGAACCTCATCTTCCTGAGATGGACCCCTGTTAGTGGATATGCTTCAAGGAAGGGTAATTGCTTGTTTACATCCTCTCCTCTTGCACTCAATTACTGTCGATTTTCATCCAGTAGGTTTCTATAGACAGAAAATGCTGATTTGCTCAGCAAATCACGTCTCTCTACCTGAAAGCTGGCAGTTAAACCCAAGCGCTGATCGTAGCTGTGGCTAATAAAGCACTGCAGTGCAGAAGCTTATCGTCTCAGCCGGCGGGTCAGGTTAAAACAGCAAAACCTGGAGACCGTGAAATTAGGAGATGAGGTCAGGAAGTTAATGATTTGTGCCAATTTGTAAACCAGGCAGATAGGAGCTGTAACCCTAATGAAGAACCCACACATCTGTGGATCTCACGGTGAGGTTACTCACTCGGAGCCTATTCCCAAATCACGCAGGACACTCTACAGGTTGAAGTCTCGCAAGCTTTATCATCCCCAATGGGAATTTGTTGAATCTCACGAGTTATGTATTTCTGCATTCAGAGCTAATGATGACAAATGCTTTTCAGAGAAAACCCACCCTTTTTCTGGTACTGTGTTCTTTTTACGTTATTGTGCATCTGCCCACTCTCCCACTCCCCTCCTACATACCGGTTGTGGCAGCATCCCTGTATAGTCTGTTTTTCTTATGGAGCAGCTTCACAATACGTTTTCTATGTTTAGGGGGAAATTGCTCAGTCTCCATTTTTACTGAACAGATCTTGAAAATTTCATCTTCAGACTGATGTCTGCAGAAGGATTTATTTTCAAGATCTGTATACGCAAGGCAGTGACTAGCCATTTTCTACTTTTGTGAGGAAAATCCTTCTGTCTTGAAACAGAACCCTTCTTTCCTGCAGGGACATTAGCTGTGTCAAGCATTAAGTGATACGTGCTTTATGTCCTTCTCCCCAGATTGGATATGTTCTTTCCAAAATAATCTATTGAAAGTTACTTTTTTTTTGCCGCACGATGATGAAATATTTTTATGTCTCTTTGAGGTTAGGGGGAAAATGTTTGTGGGACATAATGGTGAACTCATAGAGCTGATCTGAAGTTCTTCTTGGCCAGTGATCTTCTAAAGAAATTTGCTTTTTCATTTTGCCTTACTTGGCACCAGTCGTTCAATTCGAGCGTCTGATTTTTTTCTCTTGTGTAGCACGGGGTACAAAGGACATCGAGTCCTTTATTAACTTTCAAGTGAGTTTTCTGAAAGAATAGTTTTCCGAGACTGAGCTGATGAGCCTGCACGTATCAATCATCAAAAGATGATAAATTGTTTAATAAACATGACTCCTATAAACCCTCCTGTGTATCAAACCCTATTGTGTACACGATATATCGGGATTTAAGCATTTAGTGGCTTAAGGAAACCTTGAACGGTGATTTAGGGAAACGGTAAGACCAGGATTTTTAAGTGTGGTGGCCTGTGATTTGGTCGCAGTTTCAAATTTCCCGCTTAAGATCCCATGAAAAGGTTGGGAAGAGGAATGCTTTCCCACTGTATCAGGAAGGTAGAGTTCAAGGTCACCAGCTGTTCATTTCTGGTTTATAAGTGATGCTACCTGTGAGGTTCATAACAAGGTTAAGAAGGCAAGGCGAGCTACAGTCCTATTAAAGAATCCAGTTTTCTCCTTCGTTTTATCCCTTTGGCTGCCTCCGCTTGTCTCACTTTGCTGGTGGCTGCTGCTGCAGCTGCTGCTTGTGTTTTGGCCAAGCTGCTTTGGCCATTGGTTTCGTGTAGCCGAGGTTCTCACAAATGGGAACAACTCTGAGAAAACCAGCCTGTGTGTACAGAGGAGCCGGCAAAAAGGTTGCCTGGCACTCTGTACCCTGCTGCTTCTGATGTCTTCTTCCGCTAGAGAAACACATTTTTTGATTGGGTGCACAGATCGCTGGCTCAAACACAAAAATGCCTTTATAGTGCTTCGTAGTTTCCATACGCAAGTACTTTGTGAAAATGCGATCTTCGAAATTTGTGAAATTCTCGAAGTGAAACCTTGTAGTAAAAACACAAGCCATCAGTAATGATTAGTTCCGTGGCACTAAGAAATGGTCTTGGTCTACGTGAACTGAAAACAACCAAGTTCCGTGGGTACAAAAATAACGTGAGGTGGGGATCAGGCCTGGTCTACGAGCCATTGTCACACGAAGAGCTCGCAGGACATCTGTGACTGATTTGGTGGCGCTGCGTTACAGTGAAATTCGTGGTGCTCGGGTTTAGTGGCCATTCGGTCAAATCCAGCCTGAAGTCAAGGAACGTATTGCAGAGGGAAACCTGGCTAAGGGAATCGTTTCTTTGCTTTGGTGATTTTTAGTGCTGCCGCCCGTGAGCTCCCATATCCCTAGCGTCTCCGGGGTGGCTAAGCCAGGGACGCAAGCACCTCTGCTGCGTCGGAGCATTGCAGTCCTCCTCTCCCTCAGGACCTGCCTGGAAGAGGCCGGATCAGTGGCGTTGGAGGGAGTTGAAATGTGATCAGCTGCCTGCCAGGGACTAATGCAAAGGCTCTTTTTATCTACGCGTGCCCTGTTTTGATGAATAAAGGCTTGATGCTAATAGTGGTAACAGTTACCCGGGGAGGTGGGAGTAGGGCTTTGATATGCTGGTTTTAGCAGGGGGATAAGCAATGAGGGAATGCCAGGCCCATCTGTCTCTGATATTAACACTATAAATTAATGTCGCAAACCCGAATGATATTTGGCGGGGGCAGAAGGGGGAGACTAATTAACACCATGTCGTCTCTGTCCCTTTTGGTCTCTGTTGGTCCACAGCTATAATCATTCTCCATCTTCAACAGGGGGCTTCGTAAGTTGTCTTAGGAAGCGTCTGAGAGCAGCTTTTGGCGTTGAATAATAATGAACAGCACACTCGGTGGTATTATTTTTACCTCCGCGGAGTTGAGCCGAGCGGGGCAGGCTGAGCCCAGATTACGCTGCCTGCTTCCCCGAGCAGCGTCCCCCTCCTCGCTGCCTTTGGTTCGCTGCTTAACGCAGCTCTCCTGATGCAGCCTCACGTGGCTGCATAAAGGCACAATGAGGACTTGCATATTGCAAGCCGTTCCCAGGCGGCTCTCCGTGCTGCCTGCAGGTGAGCAGGCTGAGGCTGGTCTCTCCGAGCCCGGCAGCTTTTGCTCCCGGCTTCCTCTCGACCGCCTCGGCGGTAAGGGAAGATCGTGAGGAGGAGAAGAGCAGGAAGGCGTATGCTGGGCTCCAGCACAGGCAGTCGCAGCAGCAGCAAGTCAGTAAGTCAGACTGCACCATTTTCTTCTCACCCTGCATAAAGGCGATGTGAGAAGCTGAAGGGAGCTGCCCCCTCCCCCGCCTGGTGGTGATGCTGAAGTGGAGCCTTCCTCCCAGTCAGAAGACGCAGCCTATCTGGAGGAATCCCAAAAGACCTTTCCAATTTGGTGATGGGTGTTTAAAGGCCGTTTTTTCTTTTTAAT
>NW_008824405.1:213068-213271 GCF_000699105.1 Pygoscelis adeliae | reverse complement strand
CCATGTGTAATGCCCTCCCCTTCATTTTCCTGACCTTTCATGTCATATTGCCCACCATATGCATCCCTTCCCTTCCTCTCTGAGCCCCGCCGTGGACTTAGCCCCGCTGCAGCGAGATCGAAGCGCTGCCGGTCGTGGCAGTCCACAGCTACACGGGGAACACGCAAATAAAGGCGGCCATTGGCAAGACAGCATTGCCGCCT
>NW_008824405.1:153758-212680 GCF_000699105.1 Pygoscelis adeliae | reverse complement strand
CCCCCCCCCCCCCCCCCCCTTTTCCCATTTTCAGTTCCAGCTCCCGCGTCGCCAGCACCGCTAACTGCTGCGTGTAAGACCCGTCTTGTGGTGCTAGGCGTATCAGCCGAGTCGTTCTGCAGTTTAGGTATCAGTAACTGATCCTGGGCTAGCAGCCGTGATTCAGTGTATTTACACTGCACGCTGCAGGTGTATTTTTCTAGCTAGGGCCTGAAACGCCAGTCTGCAATCTGTTGGGTTTTTTGCGTCTGTTGCTGGTGGCGATCTTTGATTCTCTCAAGGCATATCTATCTAGATGCTTCAGATTTTGAGGAGGTTTCTCCTAATTTATAATGAACTATTGTTTTCCTTCTGCGTTAGAAATGAGGGGATGACATCTCCGACTGCCGTGGGGGAAAAAAAAAAGGAGGAGGAGGAGGAAAAAATGAATAGAGGTGATTTATTTGCCAGATCACTCTATAGTTTCCAAGGACACAAATAATGTACAATAGTGGAGAAAATATTAAAAATCCTGAAGCTTCTGTGAAGGTTAGGTTCAGGACTATATTACACTGGGAGTGCCTGTGTTAGTGCCTCCTCATTGCCATTTCTTTTCTCCCATCTCAGGAATCTCCAGATTGTGCTATGCATTAACTCATTCACTGACACCATGTTCTGATCCAGTCTTTATAAATTTCTTCTGGAAGGGAGAAGAAATCAAGAGACAGAATCTGTCCTTTTTTTTTTTTCTTTTCTGCTACGCTGCATGTAAACACAGATCTCTCTGTAAAAAGAAAAAGAGCAGAATCCAGCACTGTAACGTTTGAATTTGCAGATCCTTTTGGCAAATCTCTAGGATTCAGAAGCCATCTGCTCCCTTGGCATACCTGAGAAATCTAGAATTCGTTTTGCATTCGGTCTTAGGGATTTTCATATGCTGAACTGCATGACTTAAATAAGATTACCGAGGCTGTTTGATACCTTTTGGACCTTTGGATATGATCTCCCTGACTTTTAAAAGGCCTGCTTCGCCGAGTTCATTAAGTTGCGTTAGAATTCTCTTTATCAAAACAAGAATGTCATTTCTAATGTATGCAGTGCTTGGACGCTGGGGCAGAGCTGCTTGGGGCAGATTGTGATTACTAACCTAATCCCCTAAATGGGACACTGCAGCATAAGGTAGTTTTTGTGATTGCATTTTTGATTGTGGACTTCTCTGCAAAGTAGCCTTTTTTATTTCTTTCTTTAATGTGTGGGTGTCCGTGCTGGAGGGTCTTTTTTTTCGTGTTTGCCCAGCACCCATCTCAGTTACTTCCTCACAGCGTGTGTTCTTTTTCCTGATTTTCACATATCCTGTTTTCATCGACATGTTTGATTCAAATGCGTGTTCTACAACTTTAATTAAAGCTGGATAGAATGAATACTGCCCCTTCTGCTATCTCCTTCCCAGAGTGCTGCGTCTCCCTGGCTGCAAGTAGACAGGCTCAGGCCGCATTCGTGTTAGTGATAATGTATGGTGATGCAGGCTGCTAACCGGATTTCCAGATCTAGGAAAGACCAGTAGTCTTTGCTTAGAAAATACGGAGGATACCTTAACGTGGTTTGCTTTTCTTCCTTTTTAATATTCCGCAATGGCCCTCGCCCCTGTCTCCCTTCTACTGCGGCTGCACCTTGCTGTTACATAAACAAGTGCTGGGCTGCACCCTAAACTTGCCTTCCGATGGTGCGGGTGCGGGTTAGGCTGGGCGTCTTCCCTCTGGCTCCTTCTGCATGAGACATAACAGCCACACAAGTCTGAGTTTGTTTGTTTGTGTGTGTACGTGCTCATACTCTGCAGAATGCATAGTGTAGAGCAGATCAGATAGATGAATATGTATACACGCACGCTCATATGCGCGTTGTACACAAAATATGTGATATACGTTATATGTATTTGTATTTATTTGTCAATTTAAGTGAAATGGATGCATCCGTGAGATACGTATATTTATATCTATGTCACTTAAATTGCTGAAGAAAAATAAATTGTTCTGCTGTGAAATGTGACTCTCTCCTAGCAGGCGCAGAAAAAACCTGAGCCCTCACAGTTTTTGTTGACTTCCTTGGAAAATGGAGGCTATGAACAAATTGTATGTGCAGGCCCATGAGAGACAAAATGTAAATGAATAGTGTTTGCTCGCTCTCGGCGCTTAAACTCTTTCTGCATGTGGGGAGTACGGTCCCCAGCTTTGTGATTTATTTAAAAGCTATTGCATTGCAGTGCCCGGCTTTTCAGTACAGCAGAGATCCATTTTGTTTGTAGGAACGGTAGCGAGAGGGGGAATATGCTAACGTAAGGTATTGTGAACTGTCTTTTCAAAACCTCGTTTGGATATGTGCCATACACCGATACCTGCTGTACGCACGAAGCACTGATGTGGCCTTGGGATGGAAACTTTTTCTCTGACCCTGGAACATCCCGGTTATGCAAAAGAGGATAATGAAGGGCCGTGGCTTTAGCTCCTCCGCTCTGCCAGCACGTTGGGCATCTATTAGTACTGTCCCGTGCTTCTCCTAGCTTCCAGGGATGCTGCAGGGTGTGGGATCTTTGTGGCTTTGCCTCTTCTCTTGAGTATTTTGCTCAATGATGTTTTGCAGCGTGATCATCATCTGTCTTGATAGCAGCGTTACAAACCATGGCTGTAGCTTCTGTGCTTCTCGGGTGGGACCAGAATCTTCTTAAATGTCATCGTGTCTGCTCCTTGACATAGCTCTGGACAATAACAACTCCCTGGCCATTAGCAGAGCTGGGAAGAGGGCCAGCATCGGCAGCACTCTTGCTCAGATGATGTCTTTGCAGTCCTTAAGATATTTGTAGTTCTTTAAAGGTTAACAGAATTACTCCACACACAAAAATTGGAAAAAGGTGTTTGCAGGCCGAAGACAAATTTCAAGACCCTCCCCTGCGTTCCTTCTGAGACTGACTTGATTGATTTTTAAAACCAGTTGACAAGAGTCGGCTCTGCTCACCTTGCGTTCGGATGGGAAATCCTCACTTTTACGCATGCAACCTTGAAAAACACATACTGATGCAAGTACATGTATGCAAACAAAGAAACCCCCAACAGTCTGAATAGTTGCATGGATACCCGAATCTATCAAGAGCATTAAAAGCCAGGTACTAAGAGAGGAGGTGAGCAGCTTAAAATAGGTGGGTTTTACTGAAATTTAGGCATGACTAATTCCATTGTACCTCAACTCAGGATATGGAAGGCCCAGCTCCGCTTGCCTCTCAGTGTCTTTTGAGATAGCTGAATACGGCTCATCTTTTGCAGAGTGAGGAAAGGGAAGCGGTGTGGCTACGCGATGGTCACTCACTGAGTCAGCAGCGAAGCTAGAATTACAGCCTTGGAATCCAGCTTCCTAGCCCCTGGCAGTACGTAACACACACTTGCTTTTCCTTGTCTAAAATACTTTCCAAAGCAGACAGGGCTTCCTGTCTTTGCATGTGACAAGCGTTTAAAAGGTTTTAGAAAACCCTCAAAAAATAAAACCCCAAGCCAAAAAAGCCGTTACCAAAAACTGATTTTGCTGCCAAATACAACTGATTTTTGAACGTAGAAATATGGTAAGCTGATACCTGTTACCCTTTTACCATCAGTGATGAGGACAGAGTTTGACCTCTGGGCTCTACTAGCAGTAAGCGGGTATTTATTTAGTATTTAAATGCACAGTTTTAAAAAGGTTTTTTAAACTTCTATACCTTCTTTTAAAGGCCAGCCTCACGAGTTCAGCATCCTTTAGCATAAAATGTCCCACAGGACCTGGAATATTCACTATTGCTCGCCAAAAGAGATTGGGAAACAACTGCATCTCAGTGAATTTTGTCCTTCACTTGACACCCTAAGCCCTGTCAAAGCTCACACAGAGCTGCTGCTGCTAGGCAGGATCTGCAGAAAGACAAGGATGGAGGGAGAAATAAAGAGCTGCTGCTGTCAGCAGAATTCAGGTGTGCATGGGGAAGAGTCAACGTTCAGTAAATGGCTTCCATCGCGTAGCTGCAGAAGGCAGGGACTGAGTTTTCTTTTTTTTTCCTTCAACAGCAGACCTTTTTTTCACATTGCCATCTCCTTTTTCGCAAACTGAATATCAGAAGGAAATCTCACGTTACGAAAATTCACGTAGAAAATGATGTCACATTTGTCTCGGAAGCGGGTGGAAAAGCCCACTTGAAATTGAAGCATGCCTTCGGCAGGGGAAATGGCTGTCGGTCAGCTGGTGCGTGGGCTCTGCACTGAGGCTCGTAGCCACAAAGCTCATCCCTTTGGAAAGGGCCAAAGCTTCAGTGAGGAAGGGAGGGCATGGAGGAATTAACGAGTGCTTGGGTACTAGGAAGGAAATTAACTCTATCCCTGCCGAAACCAGGACATTGGGTGTGCTAGAAAAAGGTATCCCAAGGAGGAAGTCATGAGGAGGTATAGTTCGTCGCTCCTACTTTGGCTCGTGGATGCCAACCAGTATCTCCCCTGGTGTGAACATGCCGCAGGATCAGTATAGAGTTCGTATTGGGCTAGGGAGGAGAAAGAAAGACTCTCTCGTGTTTAACTCCGGTATACTTAAAGCTGTCAAGGTTTATTGCAGCTTTAACCCACTGTTTTTTCTTTCGCACTGAATATGCCTTAGCTGTTCAGTGTTGTGCTCGTTGCCTTGGCAAACATCTTTGTGATTCACTAGAATTTCTAGATGTTTCAAATGCCTTTTCAGCCCCGACCAAAAAAAAAAAAAATCTTCTTGGTCTTCCGTAACTGGGTGTTTGCGTAGGCGGTGCCTATTCCTGATGCCCTTTGAGCATTTACCTTCTGTATCTCACACCTCTTTTTTCATTACGTAGATATTTCTTGGCGTGAAAATAATACCCCACTGTTTGCTCCCTTGCAAAATGGAGCTTCTTTTGATGACGTCGCATTTCGTAATAGATTGGTATTTGCTGCTGCTTCGGTTTCGAGGTGTCCTATCTGAGGGGTGATACGCTCGTGACTGCAGCGCTGCTGAAGCTTGCAAATACTCGGCTGTGCAGGCACTCTCACCGTGTTTAACGTGCACGTCCTGGTCGGTCCATCTCTCTCAGGCGAGTTAGCTACTGAGTTCACTGTGGGTTTTAGTCTAAATGAGGAAAACCACGCGGGGCTCTAAAATGACGGCTGGTTAAGGCCCGTTCACCTTTCTGCAGGTACAGGATGTTAACCGTAGCGCCAAGCGTCGTTATTTCTCTAGTCTTCTTCGAGACTTTCGCACTGCTTGCCATAATTAAACTGGGAACAAATACACAATATTCTGAAATAAAGCAAGCCAGGGGTTGTAGTAAAGACTGATGATCTCCAGTTCCCTTACTTCTGGTGGGAAAGGAGCAATCTCCCCTACAAGTTTAGATTTGCTCACCTTTATATTGGTTGGTTGTCTAACCATACCGTGATTTATATGTGGCTTTTAAATTTAATTTCCTTGATGATTTTTGAAAGACAAGATTTATTTGGTCTTAATAAATCACACGTAGACAGTATTTCCAAACACAGATCATTTAACTAAGTGTGTTTTTGGTATCTTGGGTAAATATGCCTCTTCTTCACAGCTTTAAATTGAATTACTCCGTACCTGGAATACTGGAGAAAATATTGTCTCAATAGACAGGATTGTGGGGTAGGTTAGCAGATAGGTACCATGAAGTAAAGCTAGTGGTGATACTTGCTTCTGGCGTATTCAGTGAAGAGGAGCATGCTTGGGCTTGGGTCTAGGGCTCATACGGCACACACGTTGCCCCCACCGGTACTTGCACCCTCTGGCTAACCGGCACAGGAATGGTCTGAATCGTAGATCCCCTCTCACTCCCTGCTAGTTGTGCGGGGAGGCATGGGGGGAATGAGGGAAATCGAGCTATATTACAATCCTCTCGCAAAGTTTGTGATAGTTTTCCCTGTTATTTCCCTCCCAAGAAGATGGGGCAGGAGGAATACTTGGGTGGGGGACACCTGACTTACTGGGGCCTTCAGAGCCGCTACTCGGTTGGCAGCTTGTGCGCCGCTCCTTGCTGGTAGCTGGGGCTGCGGTTCTCATCCAGCCACGAGAAGACGGAGCCATTCAAAGATGTTTATGTATCTCTCTGCTTCTTTCTCCCATCTTCCTTCCCCCGACGGAGATAAGCCATCGGGCTCCCAGCTCCATTGTGTTAGATACTGTACACGGGAGGAGGAAAATGTGTTCCTGGCGTGCGCAATCTATCCTTTTGCATTGCAAAGCTTGCTTGATGCAATCCAATTTAACGGCGTACGCTTTGGATTTTACGGCTGTATTGACTCATAACGTGATTGTTTCCGTAAAGTCACAAAAGTGTCCAAAATGCCTAAGTTTTCATCTCTCGCTCCATCTATTTCAGCAAAAGTTCTTTTTGCTGAACTTTAAGAAGAGCAACCGAGAGAGAGGAGAAATGGCAGCACCTGCCTACGGTGACTCCACCTATCCCGGTCTCTACAAATTTAACAAGTGTGGATCCTACTTATCAGGAGCCATGAGCGATTAAAAAAATTGAGAGAGCATTTACACATTGACGGAAATTATCCCCGATAAACTTTTATGGCTTTTTGTTTGGTTTTGTTCACCTTCTCATAAATCGTCTTGTTATGTCCTTTACATCGGTGACATTTTCTGCACCACCGGAAGAATTATTACATTATGTTTGGGCCGTTTTGTGTTAAGCAATTAAAAAGAGGTGTTTTAAGGGAAATGTTACAAATGGAGGTCGAGGTAAAAAGGTAATGTAGATGTCAGATGTTAAACTGTGAAATGTCAAGCTTTTAGGAATCTGGCTTCTGTAATTTAGTCCCTCGGGCTTTTCCATTGAGCTCCTGGGGAAGGTTTGGCACCTGAAGTAATAGTGGCATATGAGCATTGAGAGATCATACTTCAGTGGCAAGATTTGGAGCTATGCCCTGGTGTATGTATTTGCCAACATATAGCGCATCCGGAGCGTGGGAACGGTGAGCATGTCCGTAAGCAGTACAGCAGGATTATTGCCATGCAGGCAACAGTTCTTTTCCCTGAGGTGGTGCCTTCTCCCCCAGCAAAGACTCACAGCCCAACTGGAGCGCGTTTCTGGGGATCGGGAGTGCGGGTAGAGTCATGGGCTGCATCTGCCCTGTGATAGAACTTGTTTTTCAGCCTTTTCTTTGCAAACGCGCACGTTAATGTTGCTTCGGCATTTAAACAAATGTGTTTTTATAAATGTGTATTTCTTCGTCAAGTGTCTGTTTGAGTTTCTTCCTGTTTAGTCAACGTAATTAAGATGGAAAGAAATGTTCAATGTACAACTTGGGATGCTGTCTGATACTTAACTCCTGTACGATGACTTTAAAGCAGTTTTAAAACTACTTTAGCGCTAATGCCTTATAAGTGTATTACTTATAAGTGTATTGTGTAAACTGGAGGTTAATGAGGTGACTGGCAGAGTCATCCCTTCAAGTCCTGGTCATATTCAAGTAAGAAAATACAAATTCAGGAAGTGATCTTCATTAGTCATACAGTGTCATGCTAAAGATATTGTGAAGAATAGAAGTAAACAAAGCATGGATCTGCCATCAGTAATTAAGGGTTTTGTTGACCAATGCAACAGAAAACTTTCCCCTTGAAATATTTTTCCATACTCATTTCCAGTCAAGATATAGAACACGTTCCAAAGTAGAGACCTGAACTTGTCTTTATTTAGAAAAAGATCCCCTGATGTCAGAGAGAGTTGTCAGTTGTAGGTCAACAACGTCAGCCCTGTAGCATTTTTCAGGTGTGCTGAAAAACCGTTGTTCCCCGTAGGATCTATTCTTGTCCTAACAGAATGGTGTGTAAGTTCCTGAAGCTACTTTTAATTTTTATGATTTTTCTTTTTTTTTGCATTTTTGTGAGCTTGTCATCAACTTCATCCAAACTTAATATTTTTTTTTACTCCTCAGAATTTTAGCAGAATACTACAGCTGATAGTAAAACGGATTTCCATACCTCATTGACTTGATTCTCTATGCTCACAAAATATCTTTTGTGTTACTTGTTGAGAATGTAGGTGTTACTTGCAGTTTTTGTAAAAATAATTCCTGTTCTCTGCACTGATCCCAAGCAGTTCCCTTCGTGCAGTCATTGTGGCACTGGGTAGTTTTGTTTGAACCCCTGACAAGCTTCTCTTCCCTGCCTGGAAGCTGCTGCTTTAGGGGAAGATGCACAGTTTGCAAGAACTGCTTTCCTATACTTAACTACGTCTTGATGACCGCTCCTGTTAGCAACCTGTTAGTAATCTTTTAGCCTTAGACAGCTAAAATCAACATTTTTTTTCCCCTCACCCACCTGTGGAGCTGTCCGGGTGTAAGGAGGAGTAGGTATTCCACACTGTTACACAATTACATACAGTATTAGAGCATATAATACTGAAATCTGAGAAATGGAATGAAATGGATTTCAGCTGGTTCACAGAGCTGGCCCTGTACAAGGTGCTAACGTGTTGGCACTGTTCAAGGGCTTTCTCTCGGTAATGATTAGTAAAAGTCCCGTATATTGTAAATAGATCTAGTGCTTTGCTGATCGTTTTTCTGGGATTGCTTCAAAACCATGTTAACGCTCATTCCTATACGAAGACCTTCCACATACAGGTCAATACAGATTAATTGCCAGCTGCCCTTTTACAAGTGATTGAAGACAAAGGCTGCAATTAAAAAAAAAATCTGTAATTACCATCTATTTGTTGATGCTAATGAAGAAGTTAGCATGTTAACCTCTTCAAAATATAGCATGTTTATTAGCTGCTTAGGGCTTCGGAAAAGAGACTGTTTTAGGGAACTGAGCCTGAAGAGGTTTCAGAGTACACATTTGGGAACTCTTCTATTTAAGGTCAGCTTCTCATCCTCCAGCCAAATTCCCACCGTGGCTGGTGGGGATTGTATTGCGGACTCTGTTCCCTTTCTGATGAAGACAGAATTAGAAAGAACAGGAAGAGAAAGGGGAAGGGAAGTAACTGTAGATTTAAAAAGTTACCTCGTTTGCTTGTGCACCGAAAAAGTCCGTTGAGACTAATCGTCTACAAAAGAGATGGTTGGATCCAGGTCATGAAAAACTTGCAGTGTTTCATATTTGGAAAATATGAATGTGATGCTGTTATTGTACGTGACCTGTGGAAGGATGTGGCTTTTTTTCCCCCCAATAATTTAGATCTGCGTTCTCTTTATTTCTGTGTGTAAAATAAAGCCAGTGTTGAGAACCAGCGTTCACCCAAGATGGATGTAGCTCTTATTCATCCCCGGGCTGGCAGAAAATTATTTCAGCCTATAGAACCATAATTACAAAGCTTTCTAGGCTGCTTTAGGTTTAATAATTTAAGCTTATTTTTAATTATTTACTCTTCCCGGCTTATGCTATGTCAGGATGTCTAACAAAGACGTGTCACTGCTCGAAACCGGTGAAGCTGACAATGCAACAGGAGACCTGATCAGAGGAAAGCTACTTAGTGCCTCACTGCTCAGGCCGTGATTTAATCAGGAGCGGCTGGACCTTGTTGAGCCTTCTTGCTCCCCTGCTTCATTTTCCTTTTAAAGACGCCGGTGCGGCGGAGGGGAAAGAAATGACATACACCACGTTGATGATACTGTCGCTGCTGTAGCAATGAGGGGCGGTAACTAAGATTTACCAAACAGCAGAGCTTCAGGCCCCGATCAGCCGACGGAGGATAGCTATGCTCAGCAAGTACTTTCCATTTTTTGCTGATGAATGCGGTCCTGGACATCAGGGCTGCCTGGGGGAAAGGAATTGTTGCTGTCGCCCACGTTTCCAGGCCGGGTAGACTCAATTCCACTTGGTTAAGTCAGGCAACAGTGTAAGTTATCTCTGGTTTAGCCTCTGCACAGGGTCTCCACAGATGTAATATTAGCTCTGTTTAGGCACTGTTGGAAAGAGGTTATTGAAATAAGACTGTTGATCTGTCTCATTATAAAGCTAACATTCTTGCACCAAATAAAAAAAAAAACCCACAAAACTGTATGTAACAGCAAAAGAAAAAACCAGTCATTTTCCAAATGGTGCCCATTTCTTTTTATGTCGCTCATGGAAAAAAAAATAAATACGTACGGATAGATACATTTTGAAAGTATTTTGGTAGAGTGACATGACTTTGCAGGAGGAATTCAGGAAAACTTAAAACGCTGATGTGAGCCTTAAATTGACATGCCAAGCTGCTGTGTGCAAAGCAGGCTTGGCTTTAATGAGCATGGAATCATTTTGCAAAGCGGCATTTGCTGGAGACAAAGAAGTGAATTAGATTTTAAAAAAAAAAAAAAAAGTTATTTTGACCGGCCGGCAGCAATAGCAACTGATGTATAGCAGCAAAATTTTTCTGAAGGAAATGCATGGAGACTCCATAGCAACTAGATCAAATATGTGCTATATTCTAAATACCGTTGGTGCGTTTTCTGTGAAGAAGCCAGCCTTCACCCCCTGACACCGCACCCACGCCGTCCGTGCTGCTCAGCCTAATTGCGTTTGGCAAACGGCAACTTCAGCGAATGACCACTGCGTCAGGGTTATTTTTAGGACGACGAAAAATTCCCCGAGTCGTGTTTTATTTCCTTCCCTTGATTATCACAAGGACAACACAAAGCCTGCAGCCTTGTCTGAAAGGTAGATAAACCGCTCAGTCACTTCATCGGTAATAATTTATTTACTAACTTCTCTTTCCTCGGATACAGGCACTAGCAATATGTACTTTAATAGAGCCGTTGCCCTGAAGTAGTGCGTGGTATTAGCCTGGTGAATGATGAGGCCTTGGAAAAGGTTTCCCAAGCAAGTGAAATCAGGAATAATTAATAGCCGCGCACAGAGCTCGCTCTGTAGCGGAGCTCTGCATTGCAGCAGGACTTCTCCCAGGCTTAAGGAAGTACGTGCTTGGCCATCTTCTCCCTATTGCTAAGGAAGCCTAGCCCTTAACCCACTTGTTTTAGTGTTTGGTTATCCTCCCCGTGCCTGCGGGGTGGCATTGCTGATGAAAACGCAGTTACGGAAGGAGCGCGGGTAGGATAGAGTTTTATTTGCAGAGGTGGGGTGCCAGTACGACCGATGCAGGGCTGCAGGCTCCCGTGTAGCCTGGAGTTACGCTGGGGGTTTGTCCCTGCAGCACTTGTTTTTTAAGTGTTGGCAGAGTGCTCTGGTGAAAACCTTAGCGCATGTTTGCTCTTAGCAGCGCTCGGTAACTTCATTAAAATGGAGGAACGAAAGGGAATTCTCTGAGGGCCGCTTAGGAGGAACCAAGGTGTCGCTTCAGCTTAGGTAGTAGAAAAGGCTAATTAACATCAGTTCTCTGTTCATCTCAGTTGAGCCATTTTGTAAGTCATCTGGGTGGATTTAGCAATACATATTCCTTTATTTTGAGCAGTAAACCATCAGTATTTTGTAGTCTCTACGTAGTTGTTGTAGCAATCATTAGCCCAGAAGCCGGAAATACAGCAGGCGGTATTTGATCCTTTTTTAACGTAGCTGGTCAAACCAGCTTTAATATGCGAAGTTAATGTTATGAAAACAGAACGCCTTAGAGAAACCGGCCTCCTTCTGGAAGAGGTGTTTGAGATGGACAAGGATAATTTAGATAGAGATAGGGAACTGTAATTAAAGGTTATAAGAAATCACTTGGTTTTATAACAGTATAGAGTATAAATTGAACTCATTGAAATCCCTGCAAGATTTGCTAATGATTTCAAGAGATTTAGGATTTTTTCCAGAAGATTTCAAACAGGAGATAATTCATCTCATATTACATAACCATCTTAGTGCTTTATATTCTCAAACGTAATTTGTGAACGTTTGTTCGATTTCTGTAATATAGCTCTGCGGTGGAGAGGGAGATAATTTACGGTGGAAAGTAATGTTAAGCAAATATACCTTGAGGACCAAAATGTTCTTTAGATAAGTCTTATGTTCTGTGACCCGTCCTGTTCAAATCACCGTGTTGTTGGCATGAGGAGAGCCTTGGTGTGCTGAAACTATTTATAAACTTAATAGGGTTCTAAAGATAATGATTAAAATAATTAGAGAAGCAGAAAGAGCTTGAAAATCACAAATGGAATTGGAGAGAAATTTGCAAAGGCAGAAGGATAAAATGAAGGCAGTTTTTCCCAACCCCAGGAACTCGAGATGTTCATATGCCATCACTGTAATGCCTTTAGAAGAATGAGTATGCTTGCTTCAGCCTTGCAAAGGAGCTAGTGCACTTCTAACCCATTTGAACGTAAATTCTAAATATTCTTCTCTGGTTTTACTTTTGAAAGTAATTTCCAGTAGTTGAGATCCTTCTAGTTGACGGTCCTTTAAGTTTGCTTAGATAACTCTATTGAGCAGTTCAGGAAGGGCTATCTGAAATAGGGTTTGCTGCCTGTTTTAGCTTACAGTCTCCCATGACTTCGTAATAGCATATATGCAACTAAGAGCGATGCAGTCCCTACGATGGCAAGATGCTTGTTCCAGTTGGATATGAGCTCCTGTGATAGTCATACTTTACACAGAGAGATAAACGTGATCTACATTTTAGTTCATTTTTGTGTGCGCTGAAGTTATTTAAACTGTATCACGGCTCCTTAAATTGCTGTGTAGTCTCTTACATCTTCGAATTCCTTGAGATTGTTAATACAGAAACTTGCTGTATTAACCCTCAGGGTTTTGTTGGGGTGGGAGACCTCTATTGTCAGTGAGAAAGAGGTTCAGAGAATCAACAAAAATCTTCACTTCCTAAATACTGCTTTAGGGCATCTGTGGCTTTACCTAGGGTATTTGTGCAAGTGTTAAAAACAGGTACGTCTTCACCGTGCAAAGATAATGCAGCGTCACGTGGTGGTCGCTGATTAAGCGGGAAGAAGGGTCGAAGTTTTGCTATGTGTACATAGTTTTTGTCTGACACGCATACAGAATGTTTCTATAGAAACCGTCCTGCTGTGGACACACAGAAGAGTTATTCTAATATATAATATATTGTAATTAATTTTTAAACAATACCTTTAGTCCTTTTTTTTAATGTAGGTGAATATTCAAAGGAGCCATGGGATTGTTGAAGTGTCCAGCTAAGGAATATTGGAAACGCGTCTGAGTCATTTCAAAAAAGCAATTAAGAAATTGTGCACAAGCTTCTGTCCCCGTAGCATAATGTTAAATATGTAGGTCAGGGTGTTTAGCCCTTACACGAACGGAATTTCTACTCTGTAGAGTGAAAGCTTGATTTTGCAGAGATTTGGAAAAAGTTACTAAGTGATCATCGTTACGAAAGGTGAAACGTGGTCCTCGTACTCCAAAGCAATTGCGTAGTCCTGCAAAATTGGAGCCGCGGCCATTTTCTTTTCAGAATCAGAGAGAGGGAGTTTGGGTTTTCTGTTTGCGACATTTCCACTCCAAGTCTGAGGAAAAACCACCCCCCAAATACTTAAGAACTGACTATTCAGTGGCAGGCTAACGTACTTTCCATTTTTAATTATTTTTTCCTATTCTTCCACATAAAATATTCCGCCTTAGAAAACTGAAGGTTTTCCTCATACTGTGCTAAAACTGGCACGTTCTTCCTTGTGATGAATCACAGAATCCTAGAATCATTAAGGTTGGAAAAGGCCTCTAAGATCATCGAGTCCAACCGTCAACCCAACAGCACCATGCCCACTAAACCATGTCCCTAAGCGAATATGTGACTTCATTTTGTACTACGTAGCTTATGGAGGGAGCTTAAGAAAAAGGGGGAAAATTCTCTGATTTAAAATGTGCTTTTAGAAATAGTACATGTAATGTAATGGGGGAGGGGGGAGAAAAAGAAAAATTGGAAACGTCCCACATAGACAGAATCGTTGATGGCCTCACCGCTTCCAGAAGGACTGAGGATGCCCGACCGTTGATCGACGAGGCTGTGGGTTGTAGAGCAGCCGGGGGACAGAACTGCCACGGGGTTTTCCTCCTTTGATTTTTGTCCACGACAGTCCTTTAGTGCAAGAGGGAGCTGGAGCAGTGACTGGGAGAGGACCGCCTGGCCAGGGATAAACTGATCCTGTTGACATCCAAAGGCAAAGATCGGGTTGACTTCAGTGGGCGCTGGAGCAGGCTTATAGAGGATGGATAAGAATAGCCAAATATTCATTTAATCAGACAGCTGCTTCCCATGTATGTGGTGTTGATATCCTCCCATAAATGAGTCATCTTTGCAGTAATAAAAAAAGAATTTCATTTGTCGCTTTGAATGCAGTAGGGCTTTTCAGAACTCTCACATAGGATCTGCGGTCTTTCACTTAATACTCGTTTTGCCTGGCAAATGTTAGCCTCCTCAAGTATTTTATTATGCAAAATTACTTTGTTTTAGAGTATCGTTGCATAATAGATGTACTTTTACTTACCAGGGCGGGGGGGGGTTGGCTGTTGTTTAGCCTGCCATAGAAAATATTTTTTTTCCTGTTATTTTCGCTCATTCCGAACACAAAATGCAAATTTGAGTGGGAGTTGCAGTCTGTCTGATGAAGAACTGGGCTTTGGGGCTTTGTCAGTGACGCCCTTCATGACCTCAGGCTGAGGTCTGGACCTGGCTGAAGTTTGCCTTCCGTGTATGTGAAATGGAAATAATTGTACTTATTCTACTTTGCAATACAATTACTAATACGAAGGCAAGTATTATGATTATGTTAGAATGTTCATAAATATTTATTGTTATTAACTTCTACGAGACATTTTGCTTAGAAAAATAGCCGCTTTACCAGAAATCTGGCAAATGGGGACTTGTCGAAATTCGTAGAAATAGTCACGTCTACTGTTTCACTTTATCAGTGTTGGTATAAATTACTGTACTACTGGTTTATAGTCATTTATATCTCAAATATAGAACATATTTTGCTTTTTTTCTGAAAGATTATCTGGATTGAGTTCCTGAAGGTACAGGTCTTATAGGAAAGAATAAGTTCAGTGCAGTACTCCACAAAATAGGGAGTTGCTTCAAGTGAAATGGGAACCTTGGTTCCTCTTCTCTATTTTTTTTTTCCCTATTTATTGCACTCTCAGGTAGCAGGGAACATTATAAAGCACAATACCAACTTATTTTTTTAGCCGGTATAGTGCAGGCTGAGGACCGGTTTAGCGGTATTGTTTCTGTTGATAAGCACTTAAATAAGCAAGTCCAGGGGACTTCCCTGCTCAGGCTGATGGTACGAAGAAGTGCTGCTCTCTGAAAGGAAGGGTAACAGGAGTCGGGTCCGGATGAACTGGAATCTCTTTCTGACCCTGCCTATTAACAACTGCCCTTACCTAATTGGAAATGTATTCCATTGCATGTAATTGAAATTTAATGTGCCTCTGTCCCATTTGGTGTTATAAAGATGCTGTCAGAGAGGAAAGCTGGAAATGCAGTGTTGAGAGAAGGTGTTGGAGAGGGGAGCGGTTTCTGGAGGCTCGTGACCTATCTTCCATCTTGTACTTGCCCCTGGGCCGCGTTTTGGTGCTCGGCCGTGAAGTCCAAATAAATGAGCTGCAGCAGGGACAGAACGGGGCTGGAGAGAAGTAATACAGATGTGAAAAGATGCTCCAAAAGGGAAGACTGCTGGATATCGTGAGGGACGTAAGTCATGGTTGCTTGATTCGAGTTCTGCTGCCTCCCCAACTCCGTCCATTGCACGTTGGAGTCGTGGGACTTTGTTAGGGGCGGGTGAGGAGTGGTCATTGCTAAGGGTTTCCCCGATTCTTGGGGACACTGTAGGATATATAGGATAATTCAGGGACATAATTTATTTGGTAATGATCAAATATTACAGTTCTAATGTGACATAGAATTTAAAATGCTACTAGCGCCTTCCTTGCCATAAGAGATTTTCATTCTGAAAGCAAAGCGCAGGCTTTGTGAAAGGTCTTTTTCTAAGTTTTTCTGTTTCTTGCTGGCAGTAAATCTCACTGTGGTTTTTTGTATGTTTGATTTTTGTTGTTGTTGTTCATTTTAATTGACATTAATAGAGTTTACTAGCATCTAATTTTGGCTCTGTCCTATTCGATGGAACTATAACCCAGCCATGACCCCTCAAGGACGGCACTGTGAAGGTAGCAGAGATTTTTTTTTAATGTTTATTTTAAGATCTGCAGCCTCAGTTTGACCAAATGTAATGCCAGCAAATCTGGAGGACAAAAATGGTGACTTACAAGTCAAGTTCAGTTTTGAAGGAACCTCCCTCTAAGTAACGCACTTTATGTGTATCCGAGGTCAGAACTGGACTTTGGTTCTGTTACTGCCCTCTCTGACAAATACTTTAAATCCTAATGTTTGCTCATGTTTAAGGTTGAATCACGCCAAACAGGAACAGCAGTCAGCAAGTCCTGTGAGGAATTACCAGTGGAAAAATGAACAAAACAAAACCCTAAATGTAGGCTGCAAAGAACGTACTGTTCCAGTTAATTAAGTCTGATTAGGTACACCTCTGGCAAATCTCAAAAATATTATATTCAGCTATTATGCATTGGTTTCAAAAAAGTGAGTGACTTCCACTTAATGGGGGCAGCCCAGTCCCCATTAAATCTACGTAAAATGTTTATGTACAGGCTTAAAGTGTTAGCCTTTTGTACAGAAATAGTTTACTAGTTTAGGCCATATCTTTTCTAGTACAACAGGACAGGTATTTATTCCTTTCTGGTTGGCACCTTTTGCTACTTTGTTATGGCCGTGTTTTTGTATGCAGTCTTTCTTTTTCATACCAACGTTGCGTGTCTATGAATGTGTTTACACAGGTGACTCAATGATTTTGGCTAGGTAATTACCTCAATTTATCAAAACCAATACAATTCTGAGGTCTGAAAAATATTAATGTCTTTCCAGATGCATTTATTATTATTATTATTCTAAAGAAAAAGTCAGAAGCTCCTCATTGAAGAAGCGTTATGGGGAGAAGAGGAGGAAGAAATAGAAATACTTTATGCTGTATAATTTCACTTACAGTAGTTGCAGTCCTAGAAATCCTCGTGTTCTGCACATGCAACCCAAGTGTTCATCTTCCCTCTAAATCCCAAATAACGTAGTGTGAGGAAAAAAAAGTAAAAATTGATCCCCTTGAAAGCGAAACACAGACTGGAAAGGGTTGTTCATGCATTGGCCAGCGCGTATCAAGGCCTTTCGATTTCTTGGGCCCTTTGGATCTTTGAAGGTGGTTAACTACCTGAAAGGCAAAGAGCTTACTGGTCCAGCTGCTCTTGAACGTGGAAATACTTGGACAGGGAGTGAGAGTGTGCAGGTGGCGTGGGTTTGGGAAAAGAAACGGGGCTGTGATAGAGGCCGTCTGTGATTAGTCAAGCTAAAGGGGAAAAGAGGCAAACAGTTCACCCAAGGAGCCCGGGAGCACAGCACGCGTTCCGGCGGTAATTACGCTTTTCCTAAAATTGCACGATTGGGTTTTGAGAGAATCCAGTTCTTGTGTGGATCCCTTCAGGAAGAAGAGGCTGCGTGTCCCCCTACATAGCTTATGGCTTCCAGGCAAGCCAGAGGAGTATGTTCCATCAGATACTAGAATCTCTAGAGATACTGGACAGAGAAGGGGGGCAGCTCATGTTTGCAGCACAACTTACAAACCTGTACATCAAAACCCATCACTTTTTGTAGCAAGACGATCCCTAGAGAAGAAGAATTTTGCAAGTACATTAAATAGGATCATCATAAAATATATCTGTTTTATAGTGTCCTTCTATAGAGGCTGCCACCACCGTTAAACAACAGGGGTCTGCTTAATGAATCTTCATCATATTAAATATAGGCTTGACATTTGGGGTTTTGTTGCTCCCTGAGGGTGCTTTCTGTGTGAATCCCATCTACTAGGTGCTACTCCTGAACTGCAGAGTACCTGTTAAGTTCCTCTTCGTTATTAGTTCAGAATTTTGTGTTGTTGGCTTTTAGCAGTTGGTTTGGGGTTTTTTTTTTAGTGAAAGGCGTTGTCCTGAATCCATGCTTACCTGAATTTGCTAATGCCGTAACTACAAAACTAATATTTATTTGATTGTCCCTTTCTTATGGGTTTATTTCTCATGAGAATGCAAAGTCGTTCTGAAAACCCTGGATATTTTGCCTCATGTTTCATAGTCACAGTATGTGCGCCATTAATGCTGTGCATTAATGCACGTCATCATGCAGTCAGCATGCAGTCAGCATCATGAAATAGGAATGGCAACTGAAGAAAGTTTTATAGCATACTTAGGACTTCTCTGGAAAGAAAATTCTCAGTTTTGTCATTGTGCCTTCTTCGGCTCTCTTTAATTTATAGACACCACTGTTTTTAATAGTCCTGAGAGACTACAGTACACAAAAATTTGCCTTTTGTCTTTTTTCAGTTGTTCATAATCAGGCTCACTCTCACAATTTTTAATTTATACGTAATTCAGAATTACCACAGAATTTCTGTGATGAAGACTTGGTTACAGATGATATACTTTTCAGTATGTCCTTTGGTGTTTCTCTTAATTGTATGGAGGTTGTTTGTTTGGTTTTTTTCTGGGTGGCATGTCTAACTAGCTGATAAACTATGTGAAGATGTGTTTTCAATCACAAGATCTCAAACTGTGAGAACTATTTAGAACTGCGTATACGGTTGCAATAACGAAAATTTATTCAGTTACATAGCGTACTTACGTGTTTCTCGTGCTATTCTGTCCCTCGTTTGGATGATTTATATAACTATAAGGCGCAAATTGTTGTTTGCATACAGAAACCAGAGTTCTTGATTGTACTCTGTTCTCTACTTTCGATCGTAGAGAATTGCTCTTGGAAGACTGTCATCTTTTATTTATTGTCTAGTACAAACTACTTTGGTGCGGGAAAAGAAAAAATGTTAGATAGGAGTGATATAAACCCAAGCTTTCAAAGACCGTTTGTTGACGTGCGATGGGTATAGCATGTAACTTTTCATTTCATGACTCACTCTTTCTTCAAAGGTTGGAAAAATAAGCCCTTTAGAGTTTGCTGCAAGGAGGATGTCTTTTCATCTGCACAGGAGCCTTATCGACTTGTTAAAGCCAGAGACTTGGAGTCAGTAATGCTGGATTGTTTTGTTTCTTCAAGGAAGCTAGTGGTGTGGTTAGTTGAGCACATGTAACACGAGCTGTAATATTACAGAATAGAAAAATTACACTGTTTTATGGTTGTAGTTCAACGAAATCTAAGTCCATTTTGCACAGCCAGGTTGTTTTCGACATCGATACAGATATATTCAACGCGTGTGTGTGTGTGCATATGTATGTATATCAGTGTGCATTGACTCATATTAGTGTGTAAATTGGGGGGGATTAGGTATAGTTTTCTTTCAGTGGCACTAGATATACTTTTTTGATTCTAGTTTAACCATAAAGAGCAATTGACTAAAAAAAATAGCTTAACATTCACGATGAAAGTATTTTCTTATGCAGATTAATAGAAACACTTGTTATACCAGATGTATTTGATGGGCCCTGAGATAATAGGCAGGCACAGGATGCAAAACAAAAAAGAAACTGAGTAAATGAACTACTGGTATGTACTTAAGAACCTGTGTAATTATGTACATCAGCAACCATTAATTATTATGGGAGAGTAAAAGCTAGAATCAGGGGTACAATGCTAACCAAAAATATATCATTCTTTGAGGATTCCCTAAGAATATGCTTGGTTTTTTTTCTTTAATTGACAAATACAGAAATGGAAAAAAATGTTGCATCTACATTACATCTGATGCTCTTGCTTTTTTGTACTTAAGCTGGTGGGCGACACTGAAACCTGTGTTTCTGTATTCTGTTTTCAATCTCTTGGAGCATTTCTTAGGTATTGAAGGCCTCAGTCTACTTCTTTCTATTACCAGGATGCACGCCCAGACAGTAGCTGCCTTTGAGACAAGAGGATACTTCTCTACCCAGTAATTTCAAGCAGTATTTAGAAAGAATAGTTTTACACAGACACGATTTCAAAATGTATTTAATACTAAAATAAATTATGCTCCCCCCCCCAGCATTTTACGAATAAACTGATTTCCCTAGTTCCACAAAAGGTCTGCTAAGACCGTATAACCTTCCATTGCCAGCTATGACGTTTTGCATATGTTAGACTATAAGTAGGTTTCATCATCCTGCCTAGGACAGAGCTCCGGGGAAGATAAGTTAGTTACAGACCATTTTTCTCTTTGAAGTTTCAGTGCAAAAATATTCAAAGCTTGTGATAAGGTGAATTTTTCAGGGAAAAAAAAAGAATCTGTTTTAAAACAGTACTGTTGCTTTCAGTATAAAGTGATGTTTAATATGAGGGAATTTATCAGAACCTGCACTTCTTTGTGTTCCAGATAGAAGATTCTGTGCTATTTAATATACACGCAGCATTTCTTAAAGGATTTTTGCTCTTTCTTTTCCTTGTGTGTTAGATTAGCTTATGAACAAAATACTAAATCTCGGAGCAAAGCAGTTACCCTTGTCTCTGTTTCATATTGCTGTTTTGCTCCGTTTTATTGTAATTGATTACTCTCTCGCTTGCTGTTTCCAGCATCGCAGATACCACTGCTGCATAAACAAAAACTAGAAGGACAATTGACGTTGGGACAGGAAAACATTTAGACTTCAATAAATGTTGGGCATTAGCCTGAATAAAGTCCATTTTAGTGAATGTCACTGAATGGCAAGACCTTTTGGAAAGGAAGAATTACATATTTAACATTGTTACCTTTCATTCCTCATTGAATTAATTGATTCTTTCAGACTACAGTAAAACAAAAGATGCATCACGTGGAAAACTCTATTATTATGTTCTATACATATGTATATATGAGACATACTACCTTTTAAATGTTGTATATGAAATATATTTCCCCCGACAGCCTGATTTTACATGGCAATACGGAAGTTTTGTCTTCGAAAGTTGTATAAAATTTGTAAGAAATCAAACAGAAGCGAGAACTTCGGAAGCAGGTAGGAAAAGGGTCAGTGCAACGTTTCTCCTAACGCAACGGGGGTAACCATACGGTGCTTTCAGGGGGAAGGCAAGGGAGCGGTACGGCGCTCTGTAGTGGGACTGTTTCTCTTCATTCTGTATCTCAATGACAAGGACTTAAGAGACTGGGAATTTCAGGGAGTCAGCGGTGATCTCCTGCTGGTGTATTCAAAAGAGAAGGTCGGGTGGTTATCTTAGAGGATTGGGGCCTTACTTGGATATTCCAAACTCTGAAGGAGATCGATTCGCGAAATCTTACAAGATGGCTTAAGGCAGAATTAGTATCCCGTCTGTGTTAAGGAACAAAAGTTAGAGCTAATCAAGGGCCAGATACTTGATTTAGGTTTAGACCGAACTGCCGAAGACAAATGGGTACCAATTAGAGCTTCCTGCCACAGAGGGATATAAAAACATAAAGTTCTCAAAAAAAAACCATTTACTTTTGTTGAAAAGAGAGAAAAAAAAAAAGCAAGCTGTTTTGGGCACAAGAAATGATAATTTACTTGATAGTTATGTTGGCATGGGTGGGTCTGACCTGCATTCTTAACCCTTTACCCCGAGATTCGTGTTCTGGTGCAGCGAAAGCTTTGCTGCGTCACTGCTCTCCGATTACTGCTTCTAGTAAGATCCCACAGCGTTAATCAAAGTGAAGGTGGGCTCGCGCGACTAAACTGATCTAAATGCTGCTCTGCGTTGGCCAAGTGTACTGCGAATGGATTTGAGGCTGTCACTTTCCATCATTGCCTGCGTATACCGTGTTTATGCTGAATGGCATATGCCTGCATTTTTTTCAATTTAGTGAACAGCTGTAATTTTATAACACAAGTACTTTTTCCGTATATATCAGCAAATACAAATATTGCTATGCATTAAAAGCGCTTCCTGCGATCTGCAAAACAAGGGTGGCAAAGATACAAGGCCACCGGAACGACGTGGTTCTGCATTTGAGTTGAAATCAATCAGGTATTAATTTCCTAATTGATGGTCGTGCTTCGATTCCAGCCGAAGACGTGCCCGTACAGTCCTGCAGGTTTTCTTGCCCTGGCTTGAGAAAATGATGGTCAGCAAATTAAACAGATTAAGACCAGCTGATAAAATTATATTGACTACTTCTCCTTCCACTGGTTCCACCCAGACTTTTAAAGTCAGTCATAAATTTTGCTAGTTTTGTGCTTAGTCAGCAATCCTTGTCATAGCTCCCGCGCGTTACTCCGTGTTTGATGTTAACACCTATGTTTCATTTCCGATGAGTATTTCTCTTTGGAAAGTGGAAGATTGAAGCAGGGCTGAGAAAGAAAAGAAATATCGACTGATTTTTATGCGAAAAATATGTATGTGATACGTAAACTACTGTGCCTGTGAGCGGTTCTCTCTTAAATAGACCATGAAAAGTTGTTTTGTTTTTCGTCTTCCTGTGTCACACCTCTCATGCAAAAACTCCCATAATTTTACAGATACTGAGAAAGCGTTATAGTGACTCTGCAAAATAAGTGCGTGCCGCACTTTTCACGTATTGAGGGACCAAGCCAAAACGAGCGGAGAGCGAGCTGAGGCTGTGCCGCAGGTGCCGAGTCTGGCGTCCAGTGGATGCCCTGATAAACACACTCTCTCTGCGCGACATGCTTTGCATTTTTCAGACAGGAAAATAGACTGTTACATGCTAATAAAAAAAAGCAACTCTGTCAGCAACTAGCATATTGAGCATTTGATAATCTGTAGAAGGGAAGGGAACTTTTTTCCTCACATCCTCGGAGTTCGCGTGGGGCATTTTCCCCCTCTGTGAGTAGGAATGAGAACAAGCGCGAAATAAACCAATATGTCTTGAATTACAGGAAGCCAAAATACTAATGGTTCAGTTAATATGGTGTTTCTATAGATTACATATTTAAACACTATGACTACTGGAATAAAAAGGTTACCTTTTGCACTTGCTTACACTCTAACCGGTATATGAAGGGTATATCAGGCAGTATGCTCGACGTTTGAATTTGAATTTGAATTGTCCACGCTTTGATTTTTCTTTTGTTTCTAAAATTTTCTTTTTGTTCCATGTGTCTTAACCTGTGGGATGCTGGAGGCTCGGCTGGCTTGCGTTTGGAGGAAGGTCCCTGTAAATTCATCAGGGAGCCATAAATATTTCAGAATAACAGAGATTCTGTAGCTTTTTGAAAAAGTTGTATATGTTATATACTTCTTTGTTTTAAACTTTCCTATCCATGAAGCAATCTTTTCCCAATTCTGTCACACCTGTGCCCCTTCAGTATTGCAGGATCTGTAGCTGCGGTGATTCAAAACCAGGCTGTCTGTCTGCTCGTTCTCGTAGGGATACAAAGACATATGGTACTACTTGGATTAAGAGCTCTTTGTCGCTGTCCGGAGAGGGTCATTATGCTTAACGTGTTGAACGATTCACCATCGAAAGCACGGCAAAATGATTCGTCCTCTTCAAAATGGCTCCGAATGGATTTTTGCAATTGATTGGACTCAAATTATTTAAGCTGAAAAGGATTTGCTGCTAGGTCCTCCGAAGTAGACAACTGCCTCTTTGTAAAGGCTGCTTGAGTTTCAGGAATTACTTGCTGTCGCCTGTGTGACCAACATACGGTAGATACCAGAAGAAAGAAAAGGCTGAATTTTTGGCAAATCGTGATCACATCAGTGTCATTATTGTAAAACATGAAGGGGACGTAAATGATATAAAGGCGTAAATCATCAGAGTTGATAATCTGCGTGAGCTCAAGATCTGACCCAAAATAATTGCCAGAAACAAGTGAGCCGTGTTGTACTTGAGCTTCATAGAATCATAGAATCATTAAGGTTGGAAGAGACCTCCAAGATCATCGAGTCCAACCGTCAACCCAACACCCCCATGCCCACTAAACCATGCCCCTAAGCGCCTCATCTACCCGTCTTTTAAATACCTCCAGGGATGGGGACTCCACCACTCCCCTGGGCAGCCTGTTCCAATGTTCCAACCTTCCCATAGAAGAATCCCTGAGAGTGAAAGACTTTGCATTTAGGAAACGTTTCCGAGTTCAGGAAATCTCCTAGAAATACATAGGACCCAGTACAGTCTCTTTTCTCTCTTTTTTTTCTTTTTAACTACTATGTTTAACCATAAAAATGTAATAGGAAATAACTCTTTGGGGAAAGATTTCACAGTAATAAATTTGGGGATTTTTGTCACTAACAATATATAGGTTGTGATTTGTCTCGATACTTGGAAGTCCTTCTCTCTCTTTCTTCATTTTCCCCTTTTGTCTTTGATTCTGCAGCACTAAATGTTTCTGCAGTACCTCCTGAATTGTTATTTTAGCTACTGTGCTACGTTAGGGCATGATTGAAACCTCTACTGACAAACTAAGCTTTCACAGTAAAGGCAAAAAAGGATCAAGAAGCAGTCTTCATAGCAGCAGAGCCGTTTTGCTTTTGTCGCTGCATGCCTGGGCGTGGGCGACTGTCCCTAGTCCTGTTTCATCTTACAAGACGCAAGCTTTGCCATTCCTGATGGCAAAGGTACCAGACTGATGAACGGTATCTCATAAAATTAAGTCTCCATCCGGAGATTAGATTACAGCTTTGATTTCACGGCTTCTCACTTATTAGTCTTTGAGGTCTTAGTTGAGATTTTGCAAGTAGCAGCAAATCGGCGGTTTTGTGTTGCACTGTTTTTCTTGATGGCCAGTAGTAGGGAAGTCAAAGTATTTAGCGATGACTCCATTTACTGCAAGAATCTTTTGAAAAGCGAAATGGAAACGGGTGACGGAAGAAATACTGTAATTAGGAGAGTAAATTCTTGCTGGTGATGACATTACAATCACTATACGCTTCTTTTTATTCTTGGTGACATTATGAAGCGTAGTAGATGCCTAAGTATGATAAAAGTGCAACATTACACGTGCACAAACATTTCTTTCAATATTGTGTCTTTAAGATTCATCTTTTGGATGGTAAGGCTTCTCATTTTTTCACTTAGTGTTTTATGTGGTCTCAGGCAATACTGTCTATGTTTATCTTTGGGGCGGTTTTTCAATTTTTAATTTGCAGGGCTTTCGAAGGGGTTTACATCTACATTTCATCCTTTGGCTATCTTCAATATTTTTAGATCTGGCAAACTGCGACTAAACCAGACCACAACAAGAATCACAAATGCATGCTGGTGTTGGCTGGCCAAAGGAGGGGGTAGTTGTTTTGTCAGAAGTTGTCTCATGCTAATATTTAAACCAAGCCAGGTACGTATCCGAGAAAAATATTTATAAAATGGCCGATGCTGTTCCGAACAGGCATTGTGTAACACGGTAGACCTCGCTTCTGTCAAAACAAATGTGGGGGCGTTCTGGTCAGGTTTAGAAATGAATATTTTTACTCAACTGTATTTACTTTTGTCCACAGCCGTATCTCTTCTAAATGTCACAATTGGGAAAACTGTTTAAAAGAGGTGTAAAATGTAACAAAATAAGACTCCCGCAAATGTACTTAATGGCCGGTTGCATGAAATTTGAAGGTACGTTTTGCTGCACTTCATGGAAAAGATCTTGCAAGATGCAATTCCCAGAAGTCTGCTGAGGGCTTTGCCCGTTGTTTCGCGTACTGGCTTTGTGTTGCTGAAAAGCTGATAATGATAGCTGCTGCAGGCTCAGAAAGAGTTCAGGTGATGAAACCAGAACGTTTCCCAAAGCCTATAGCACGACTGGAAATAGAGAAGGCAACTGATAGTAGTCTTCATATGGTTCTATGGTTTTTGCGGAGAGCCCGCTGTGCTAGCGATGGTCTTTACCAAGGATTTTGAGCTTGCTGGTCTGCATTTTTTGGTGAATTCTGATCACTTTGCGTTATATGAGGGGTGCAAAAGTTGCCGGGAGAAAATTCCCCATAGGGATGGAATTCTCCCCCAAGCAACAGCTAACGGAAGTGTTCTAATGAGCCGCCACATCGCGTTAAGAACGATGCCAAGAGAAAGAGGGGTATTCCGAAATTGTGGGGAAGCAAAGAGTAGTAGTATGACAATTTTCAACAGATGAACTAGGGCAGTCCCTTGGTTGATCTAAATAGTGCCACAGTTCTTTGATTTGTTCCCCATTTTCTTGGTGCCGGACAGAATTCGATGTGCGAAAACTCGAACTTAGAAGTTTATTGGCCAGGAACAAAGAAAGTTGGACATGTGGATAATTAGGATTTGACTTAGGAAGGCAAGGGAGTGGGAAGAATGGGGTTTCTGACAGAAGCACATTACCGGAATATTTATCTTAAAAAATGAAAATCCTGACACAGTTAACGCTGCCACTTTACAAGGCTAACTTTGGGGGGAACCTGCCAAGCCGAGTGAACCAGTTTGCACTTACTGCGAGTACTGCGGCAAACTCAAACCCTCAAAACGAAGCACAGCATGGTTTGTTTTTTTTTTTGCCACAAAAGCGTGAGGGTTGTATGCACGTGTAAAGCGCGAGTGCAAGGCGTAAGCCAGAGCAAAAAGGTGGGTTTCTGAACTACCGAGTTCTTCTCGTGTTTCTCCCATAGTATCAACCTTTTGGGGGGCAAGAGGGATCCCGTCTCAGTCAGCTACTTGCTGTCCTAGCATCAACGCCTAAGCATAGCGTAGGAGAGACTCTGCTCTCTTTTTTTACCAGGCACTTTAAAGTGTTTCTGAAGGTTTTCTAGTTAAGGGAGTAATTAAGGTTTGGAGTTAGTGTTGCAAAAAGGCCCGTTGCGCTGCTGAGGAGTAGAGGGAATATTAAAGCGTGGGAAAACAAATGGATTCAGCGAATTACCTACAGGAGTTCCTTCAAAAAGTTCTGCTCCCCTGTGAAGAGACGCAAGGTCGTGGGCTTCGGAGCCGTTCGGGCAGCGTAACGCAGAGCAGGCTCTGACTCTTCTGTACAGAGAGCGGGACTAAGACGCTTTGGTATGAGTTTCATGCTTGAAAACCACGCCTTTGTGGTTTTGTTGCTTCACTGCTGCCTGATGGGCTAGATTTGCAGCCCAAACAACAACAGCAAAAAAGAGCACGGGAACTTAGAAAGATGCTGCAACGCGTTCCTCCGCAAAGGCTTTGAATCCTACGTCGTGAGACATACACTTTGTTCGAATACGATGTCCTAACTGAGTTGGGCAAAACACGAGCGTGTTTCCTTTCTGAATAATTTGCCCTAATGACTTCAGAACCATTTTGACAAACAACAGTAATATTGTTAAAAGGCTCTGGCAGAAAGCTTATCCATTGCTCTCCATCAGATGTCTACGCAGATTGTTGCTTTCTGCAAGCATTATTTCAAAGGAATGCATGCCATTCGGTTTTTGCCACCCTTTCCCCCTGAGCTGTGCCTTGCTTCATTCTTCTCTCTGTTTTCTAGTAAGTTCATTTCACATTAAATAGATTGCTCTATCCAAGGATTTTTAGTTCCAGTTTATGTTGGAGCCTTGGTTATGTGAACTTTGCTCGAGTCAAGCATTTGGTGGGATTCCTTCTTGCATCCTTTTATTTTTATAACTATGTGAAGAAGTTACGGCAATGTACATACGCCTCACTGTCATAGGGTAATGCCTTGGAAGAGTTGAAGAAAATCAGTCTCAGCTAATTACGGGACGGCTAGCCTCGCGTGAAAATTTCTGAACCACCCCTGGTGTCAATTAAAGGCGGTGGCTGCTTTCAGTGTCAAGTGCAGTTGCAATGGTTGGGACTGTGGTCATGCTCGGTGTGGTCAGCTTCCGTCTGAACCCGCCCAGAGCTAAGAAGTAGTGTGTGCGCATGTTATATTTTATTATTATATTATAACGTATAATTTTAACATGAGCTGAAGCTTTTATTTGTTCATTAGTCATTTTATATTTGAAGTTCAGGCTGTCTGAATGTAAGATTAAACATTCCATCTCCTGTATTTGCCGATTGCTGGCCAAAATGATGTTGCCGGGGACATTTTGTAGTTCGGGTTTCTTTCCGTTCCGTGCAAGTATAGAATCACTTAACCAAAAGCAACAATGAATTGAACTGTTTGGCGCCTGCGTCTAGCCAGCACGTGCTCGTTACACGTCATAGCACCTGAGGCTTTTCAGAGGAGCTGAATGATCCCGTCCTGGAGCATTCATCAGGCAAGGCAAAATTACAGAGCCATTTTCGATCTACCTCACGGTAATTAACACAAAAGAGAACCCTATACTGATCAATAACCCTTCAAAGGGGGCTGGGGAGAGCTTGCTCTCTCTGATTATAACTGGCACTGCTGCGAAGGGTAATTGGGTAGAAATCGATAGGATGCTATGGACAGCTGCCTTGCTGACGTGTACTGCGGTACTAGCAACAGTTTGAAACCCCAAAGAGAAAACCGGTGGCTAGATGTTACAGCCCGTTCAGGATCACTCTGTTTCTGAGGAATTTGGGGCTCCATTTTTCAAATACATGCCCAGCTCCACTGACGGGATGCACGTGCATTGCGATACATTCTCTGGGACTCTGTTACCTGCAGACAGGCAGGCTGTCTCTCCATTACCGCCGTTACCTCCAGCTGTTCCTGAAGCATTTGGAAACTCATTATTTCTCCTCTAACTTTGTGGGGTTTTGTGTTTCGGTTTGTTTTTTTTTTTTTTTTTAATTCGGCAGCGGGCCTCTTCTGGGATAATGGGTGGATTCCGAAATGCAATCCTCAAAATTATTTTTATCCTAGTGGGTACAATCATGTTAACTAACTCAAACCTAGAGGGAATGCCCTTATTCTCAATTTTGGTGGGGTTTTTCTTTGTTTGTTTGCTTTGGTTTTTTGGTTTTTTGTTGGGTTTTTTTTTTTACTAATTACAATTCTAGCTAAAAAAAAACCCCAAACAATCCTAAACCAAAACAAGAATAAAAACCCAAAACAAGATCAGACATGACATAGACAAGAGCTAAAGTGATCTAGCATCAGAGATTGTCCTTTTTGGATACGTTTGAGCTCCTCTGAAATCAAACCCGGGGGATATATCAATTCAAAAGCAAGCTCATCACAGTTATTATCTACGTGGACATGAAACAGCGTGTGAATCACAGGAATGAAATGGTCGTGAAACCTGTACTCATACATTTTGTCTTGTTTTGTAAATACCAAATAGGTGCAACCGGAATTAATCATCTTTTCGAGTTAGAAACTCAGAGGGCATTAGCAACGTTCTGAAATTTAGTGCTTTATGTAAACACAGCGAGACCGAGAGCGGCAGGGGAAAAAAAATCAAAACACTCAAAGGCATGCAACTGGGTAATTCAATAACCCTCACATGCAGAGGCATTCCACTCAGTGGGACTTTGACTTGACGTGCTAGGCAGGCTGGCTGCGTGCTGGAAGGCAGTTCCCCCCCACCCCACCCCACCGCCATTTACATGCATAGCTGGCCTGGTAGGTGTAAAAATAGACAGGCAGCGCCTGAATTGGAAATGGTCACCGACTGCTGCCCGCAGTTGCTGGGGTTTCGGGTTCTCCGTGACACGGGGCGGCTCGGGGAAGAAGGGAGCCTGGTACGAGCGGCCGGGGAGCGGAGCACAGGCAGGACCCTCCTCCTGGATCGTCGGCTGTCCTTCGGGAGCGCTGGGCACCCTCTGCGGCGCAAGGGCAATCCCGCTCGTGGGAGTTAGCAGGAGAACTGATATGGGCAATGCACCGATTTGCCAGTCTTGTCATTCAGATAAGGGTTTGAGAACACAAGGGAACATACAGGATTTGGATAAAACCCCTGACTATTATGGATGCAACAGTGAAGAAAGTAAAGATCCCGAAGCCCTGGTAAGTCTTGGCTGAAGAAAACAGGAATCAAAGGGAAAAATTAAGATCAGGGTTGTGCGTGTTAGACGTGAAAAGGATCTCTTTGCTCAGCCTGAATCTTACTTGACAGCTTGCAGTATTGAGAGATCTGCCAAATGTGTCCATGTTCAAGCTTTGCTTTTGCTGTTGTGCCTGACTGTAATTAAAAAGCAGCTGTCACTAAGCTGTGCAGTCACTTAACTGTGTTGTCAGCCACCAAAAGGTTTAGGTATGTGGAAGGAGAACACCGTCAGCGAAACAAGTCCTTCGAATGAATGGACGCAATCAATTATATCCCACTTTACACGACTGCTATAAATGATCCTGCATCGATCGTTCTCAAAACTTGAACTCGGTAACGTTTTTGCTTTAAGCTGTTGTCTGTCCGGTACATGATATTATTTTCTGGGTTTGCAAGTGGAGACAGAGCCCCGCAGATCTCGATGCAGATGAGGGTTACAGTGAGTGGGACCAGGCACACGCGAGGGGGTCACGCTGATGACTGCAGGACTTGAGAGTTAGGCGTGCGGGAGGCGATTATAACAGTAACGCCAGCATTTGCTCTGCAAACCAGAAGAAAATCATTGCGATGAATACTTGTATAATGTCTATGGCAAATGAAGTGCTTCTTTTATCTTTTTTTTTTTTTCCCCTTTCCTTTTTTTTTTTCTTCCTCTGCTTGGGAAATTTGTTATTAAATGGTTATTTCATTCAGAATCGGCAATGAAAGGAGGTAGTGTCAAAACTGCTGGCAGAACAGGAAGATCAGAAAACCTTTAATGTCGATATATCCAAATATTATGTTCTCCCATATTGAACTAAAATAAAATTGTTCTCAGGTCAATATTATGCTTTGCGCTTGCATGAATTACTGCCATGCCTTGTAGGAAATGTAGTTGAGATGAGTTACGGCGTTCATAAGGGAAGAGAGCAGAGGCACTCCCAGCAGCAGCTCACAAGAAGTTCTGCTTTGTCCTAGAAAATAATTTTGATGCTGTCTTGGTTTTCTGGTAGGGGTTTTTTTTGGCTGAAAGCTTTGCCCAGTTCTACTGCTTATTTCACTGACAACACAGCTGGACCAGTTCTTCAGAAATAAAACTTCCTTCGAGCTGAACCATGAAATTAAACTGTTTCTTTGAGCTTTCAGACAGTTTTTTTTTCTCCCACCAAGCAGTTTTTGGTTGAATTAACAAATAAGCTCCAGCATTCCTGATGGGAAACGTGAAGTCGGGGGGAGGGACAACGCAAGCACGGGACTTCCCGGGGCAGTGGGGGGCAGGACAGGCCTGCTTCCATTGCCGAATACGTGGATTTCAACAGGTGTTATAGTACTTCCCTTAAGGCGAGTGGCCTGAAGCTGTTGGCGAATGTATGGAAGGATCCCCGTGACACAAATAAGCAACCTCTGCAACAGTTCTCTCTCTCTGAATGTACGGGCTCCAAGCTGCCCTTCTGCATGCGGTTGCGTCTTTGAGGAGGCAGGAGTGAGCCAAATCGAGCAGCATGTGATCTTTGAGTTGGTTTGGGGTGGTTTGGGGTTTTTTCCTTCCCAACCCCCCCGGATACTTTTCAGTCGGCCTTCAGAGCTTTTCATAGGCAGAGATCAGGCACTTTGAGAACGTCTTTGATACGTTTAATCATAAGATCTTGGCTTTATATGGCGCCGGTAGGGACTGACAGAGTTGCTTTAGAAGATCTGCCTTGATTCAGTGCTTGGAGGATTACAAAGGAAAATCGCTGTATTTCCCCGAGAAGGTTTACAGTCTCTCATTGTATTTATTACGATGATTTCTTATAAAAAGGTTAAAAAACAATTACAAAAAAGGTGTCTGTAAACTAGAAACGTCAGCGAAGTTTTGTCCTGAAGGGAGAAGTTGTATATTGTTGGGGTTTTTTTTTTCCCCAAACAGGAATCCGGTATCCAGCACAATTCTTCGTTGGCTATACATTTCCTATGCTTTTATACAGCTGTAGCCATGCTCGCTGTCTTGGTTTATGAAAAAGAGTGCCACATCAAGCTGAATATGACGACTCCGTGAATCTTGTACCAGATAGGCGGTTCAGAATAATTCGGTTGGTATTCAGCCGACTCAGATGGCAAAATTGCTTTGCATGATCTAATCTCTTCTAAACTAAACCCAAATACAGTCTGCTGCTTCAGGCCTGTCTTGCTGAGAGAATCAGGAATGTGTTGGTTTGGCTATGCTGAATTGTCTCTATGATGCCAAATAACTTTGTCAAATAGGGAGTCAAATTTTGATACTGAGTTCATATTTGAAATGACAGCGGCATTAAAAAAAAACACAACCAGCTGTTTCATAATCATATATTATGGCTTTAACTACTTTTATTTTTTGATGTGCTGAAACGAAGGCATCTCAGATGACAAAGCACTGGGGTTTGTCGCATTCACTGTACATTAGCCTCCCTCTTTACTTGGATATTTAATTACCTTTATATTTGCTCTTGAAAGTATGTGATCCAGTCTTGCTGCACGGTGCTGGAAGTATGGCTGGATCGTGTTGTGTTTCAGACTACCTAGGACAGACTGCTCCCTGAGTTTCAGGACAGGATCGTTCCAAACTCCTGCTGCATCGCTCAGAGGAGGAGTTTTCTCTCCCCGCTCAGAGCCGTGGGCTTGGCAATGGGGACTTCTACGTCGTCGTAGGAGGCGGCGGGGGAGTCAGCGTCGGGAGCTGACTGTGAAGCAGTGACGCTGAGAAGCGATAAGCGATTTGCAAAAACTCGGGAAATATCTGTGTTTGCAGAGTGTCCAGCCGGTGCCTTTCACTCCCATTGCTGCAGCAAATGTGAGTGAGTGCCTGGGATAGAAACCAGAAAGTTTTAAATCCTTAAGTAGGCCAGAGCCGTGCATTACAGTCTTCCAAAACGGGGGCTTACAGACAGTGCAAAACGCAGCCAAAGAGCGATTAATTCTGTGTGTTTTAGACACTTACCTTGAAGCGGGGTAGACTGCTTTTAGGAAGTATCCCTTTTCATTATTATTATTATTATTATTACTCGATGCCATAGAGAGCCTATGTGGCCTGCTTGAATTAGAGGTGTAGCTTTTGTAGGGGTGAAGTTAGATGAAACTGGTTCCTCTCTGCTGCCCAGAGCTGAATGGTTTGGAATTTAGGCCCGGCATTACAGGAGTTTTGTTTTATAGGCAGTGTTCCGCTGGGAATTAAGGGGAAACAATGAGCGCTTAATATCATGACCGATATACAAACAGCAAATGTCACGGTTGATAGAGAGAAGGGTTTTGCGTGGTTTAGATATGCTTGAAGTGTCACTCCCCAGTTGGTTGGGGATAAATTAATGTGAAGAGAGAAAAGGAAATTATCCGTGCTGGCTACGATGCTATTTGCGTGAATCCTAAAAAAAAAAAAAAAATCTCCTAAATGAAACCTGGTTTCTTTCCACAATGGACAAAATCAAAAAGTCATCATTTACTACTTCGCTATCCATTTTACCTTTCTGTACAAGTAAGGTCTTTACGATGAGTCGTGCTGGCAGAACTGGCATTGAACTAGAAACTGCTGCCTTTCAGTAACGCCCATTTTGTTTGCATCTATTTTAGTCCATCTCAAAGGAACACGAAATCTTTTCTTTTCTGTTTATGGTACCAGTAAGTTTGAATCAACGGGCAATCGGTTAATGGTGTTTAGGTAAGTAAAGCTGTTTGATTCTTCAGCGCTGATGGTGTTAGCACATTTCTTTTAGTAGAAAACGTCCCTTTGACGGTGAGACAAGGGATGGAAGGGGATGAAAAATTAACGAGAGTGATAAAATTATCTGTCAACAGTCTGCCATAAACTTCACTTACAGCCTAGATTTTTGTTAAGGCTAGTTATTATTCTGCTAGATATGCTTGGAATGGCATCCTAATTCTTTCTAGAGGTGTTCTAGCGTTATTACCTCTCTATTTAGGAACATCATTAGTAATGGAAACTCGCCATGGAAACCACTTAAATGCCTGCCAAGTTCTAAAGTTGTTACTAGCACCTCGAAATCTCAATATACAGCGTCCAGATGATCCTAAATATTTTTCCTTCCTTTGACATTATCCAATTCCTTTAGTGGAAATCTTGGTTCCATATCAGTATTTAAGAGACTTCAGGAAACGTGCGTGTCACGTAGGAGAACTAGGACTCGTCCTGTGGTTCATTTGAACGTATCCTGGATCCTTGCTGTTTCAGGAAATGTCTAAATGATACTTTCACTCGGATTCCAGCACTGGAAACTTTCCCATTAAACATTAGGATTATCCATTTCTATTTTTAGAGTAGTTTAAAAGCCTTAGTAAAAGACATGAAGATTTTTCTAGTTTTTAGGGTTACTCAGACTATGGTAAAAGTTTTCATTCCTTAAACCCAAAACCTTTGGGTTTCGGTTTGTTGGTTTGTTGGTTTTTCTCCTTTCTTCTTTTTTAAAAAAATCCAGGCTATGTTTTCCAGGCCCTTTTGAGATTCTATTTTTCAGGTTCACACTGATGTGCATAATTCTGACTTGCACACAGAAGTTGTGTCCGAGCTGGGATTTCTACCAAAATGTTTGGTACACGAATAGCCCAGTGGGACATCAGGGATTACACGTGCCTGAAGTTCAGCTAGTACTGAAGTGCTCTTCTGGATTAGAACCCTGTTACCGATGTTACTTTACGTTTTAAAATCAGTATGGATTAAAATAACTTCTGTCATTTCAAACGCTGTGTTTGGAAGGAACACGCAGCTGGGCAAGAGACTTTTACTCTATTCTTTTTCCATAGAAAACTATGCAGTTTCGCCTCAGTGCTCACAAATCCTTCATTGACACAGTAAAAGTCAGCTGACAGCGAGTCCAGTATGTCAAATTAATGAACGCAGTGGGAGGACTCCTACAGATGTCTGTGGCAGCTAAGTGTCGTAAAGGGTTTCTAGAAGACATTTGCTTCTTGGCTCAAGCAAGAGTTGATTTTACGTTAGTTTTCTCTTCCTCTTTTGCTGCTGCTGTATTTGCTAATGTTGGCCCAAACTCAGGAACACGGTTAAGCGTGTATTTAAATCCATCCTTTAGCAAATAACTTAAACCTGTTTAATTTGAGATCAATCGGACCTAAAGATGTGGTAAAAATTAAGCATATGCTGAAGTGTTTTGCCAGACATAGCCCTTTATCTTCTTTACTCCTCTCCTGGTTAAAACCAAAGCAAAACTGCTTAAACATTTGTACATTCCAGTGGAAAGAAAAGAGTGGCTGGATGGCTGGTATCCTGCAAGCTCTGGAATTTCAAGGAGGAGTTTGCAAAAGAGTCAAAGGTGTCGAAATGTAACAACCAGCATAAAATGAAAGTCATCCCTTACGAATAATTGGGAATTTTCCCACCAATATCAAAAGATAGAATAGTTGAAGCCTGGGTTTTCCATTAGTAAAAATTAGAAGGGTCCATAAGCACGTAACAACTTCCCGTTGTGTCCGTCTGGAGCAATCTCGTAGCAGGAACTGGTATTCAGATAAAGCTGTTAGCTAGGCATAGTTTTCTCCTCCTTATGTTACTCAGAAATACACGTTTGTTGGGGTAGTGTAAGAGCAGTAAGAAACTTTATAAATATCAAATGCAGCTTTCTGAGAACAGGCTTTGTAGTAAGAGATGAAACTACTACAAAACTGTCATATGCAAGTATTAAAATTACTGGAAGAAGTCTTTCAATTCAACAGCTATTAAAGATATGTTGGAATTACAATACGTGTGTTATTTTACAACGTGCGTAAATCATAATGCATTCCTCAGGCTGGTTTTATGTTCTTAGCTTCTTTTTTGCGATGGCTCTTTCCATCTCCAGCCATACCGATGGAATTCATTTCTCAAGGACGCTCTAAGTCTTGCATACTGTTACGCCGCTGTGTCTCCTTTGGGTTGCAGCCCCTTTGCCTAACGTAGGAAAGCTTTTACCGGTATGTGTAATGAACGCAAACAACGTTAGTCTTCCCACCTGCTTTGGCACTGTATAATTTTGGCTCCTACACATCCCTTAGTAGACCTAATGAGAGAATACTCGTTCTGAGGAACATAGAACATACGGAAGGGGTCACTCCTGAATCCAGTCAAGTCTATCACAGGTTTCTGTGTCAGGTTTCTATCATTTTCTGTGTTTAAATATGTGCAAACTGGTTTTGATTTGAAATCACTGAATGTTTTAATCCTGGGTCATACGCAGCGTACAGCCCAAAAGCTTTTTCTTTTCTTGTAGCTATTTCACCGTCTTGTTATTACGCAATCCTTTTTGCCGTAAATAGCTATAGTCTTTATGCCAAAGTTCGGGCCCATGTCCATACCGTATGCAGCATTATGGTGAGGGCAACTCCGGCCACAGTTCCAGCTCAGTGCCGGTAAAAGTGGTGCCAATTTCTCCGTCTCCTTCATGACATTCTGTGATTAACTGGCCTAAATACTCAAAGCGCCTTAAATTATTCAGGTGCATAATATGTACTTAAAAGAATATTTTTATTTTTCTGATTTGTAACCATCGTCATCAACCTAGAGAGATAGACCCCTGAGATTAAAATAATTAATTGCTAGATGCTATTAGCTACGTCTTGGTAGAGGATATTTAACTTGCTAGTGATCTCTTGTCTCTGAAAGCTCGTCCTCCTCTTCACAGTTGCTATGATTCAGCTTCTCATTTCTTAAAAAAATGTTAGTTTATTGTAAGGTCAGTTGTGTCTTTTTCCTGGATAGGAAGATGCTTTCGATTATGAGAGAGAGATGTTTGTTTAGTTAAGACTGCTATTTTAGAACTGTGGGCTTTTCAGTTCAACTGCTTGTGAACAAGTTCTATACAACCAAAGGTACACAGCAGGATGAATTAGATCTGAAATGCCTATACATGCTTGAATGGGAAAAGCTGTGTGATAAAAATACTTTTTTGAAATTGAAATAAGGAAGTGGGGGCACGTTGTTCATCCAGGAATTTAGATACTGAAATTTCTTTAAGATCTGCGATTTAATCTATCTTCCCTCATGCCTTCCGGTAGATTAATGGGAGGAAAACATACATTTTTATAAGCAAAGGAAGCGGCTTTCAAAGTAAAGCACTGTTGTATTTCTTTTCTTTCAGAAGATGAATGTTATTTCATTAAAGACTGGGAAAATATGTTTCCGTTATAGCTGTTATTATCTCATTTAACTCATTTACCAGTGTTGGATTACTGAGCCTGTGCCATTGCAAGTGCAAGATTTAGCTCACGTTCTGGCACGCATATCAGAACTGATGTCAGAACAGGCTGAGAAGGCTGAGACTCTGCTGTGGTAGTTTAATTATAAAAAAAAAAAAAAAAAAAAAAAAAAAAAAAAAAAAAAAAAAAAAAAAAAAAAAAAAAAAAAAAAAAAAAAAAAAAAATCCTTTGTCTTCTTGCAGTCGTAGCTGCGTGTTAGGCTTGCGGTTCACAATATCACCATCGTTCTGCTGTGATGCCCTTCGGAGGTCAACTCAGCAGCACTTTCAGCTCAATAAAAAGAAATAATTCAGGGTACAAAAGATAAAATGTGAGCCGCTGAAAAACTAGCTGGCAAGGTTTACAGAAACTGTTCCGCGAGGAGGAAGCATTCCTTTTGAAGTCCCATCTTTTACATTTGAATGCTGGTATGGAAAAAGCTACCATACTGGCAAGAAAATACATATGTGACAAATGAGTTGGGTAATGGTAGCACCTCATCTGTGCCGCTTTGAGTTGCACCCGATTAAACGATGGCTGGTTTGAACAGATGGTTTCTGAAATCGGAGAATAACCAAGCCGCTTGGGACAAAATTTAGTGGTTATCTCAAGGGTAGGAGCATAAATTGACACTCTAGAAGGTATGGCATAATAAAACCTTAGTGGAATGCGTTTACAAATCTCTCATTTTCCCCCCTGCATCTTTTAAGTACTGAAAAACACCAAGAAGCCATGAAAACCTGGGTTTAGATTGCGCAACTTCCCTTCCGCAGTGAGCTGAATTCTCAACTCCAGGTATTACCTGAATATATTAACACGATGAGCCACCGGTCGATTAAGAGCTTTTTAATGAAGATGAGTTAACAAGCCGTCAGCATTTTACTAATTATAGAACCAGGTGTTGGACAAACACTGCCTCACAACTCTGAAGTTTGTAAATGGCATTAACGCTGTCGGATAACCTTGAAGACTGCCATTTCGACCAGTTCTGTCTTAATGCTGAGTGTGTGTGCAGTAATCATACAGGATTCAATTTAACATGAAAGTTTTTATAACTGCTAATGATTTGAGTTTCTTGATTTATATAAAGCGTACGAGTTAATAGCAGGTTTTGCTCACCTCCTGGTCAGGGCCAGCCTCTTCAAAACTTAGAGCTAAATAAATTTTCTCCATAAAATAAAAGCGGTACGTCCCAGAGTCGATGCTTGAAAAGTAGGTTTAAAAGGGTTATTAGTATTCAGATACGCACCTCAATACACATACAAACCAAAAACGTTTACTGAAGGGAGGTGCAAAACTACTCTCTGGTTACTGCGCATCAGTTTTGAATTCTGGTTTTTTGCTGCCATTCATTTAATAAACTGTATTTAACAGATGAGAATTGTTCAGGAGGCCTTGTTGCTAGGCTCCGTTCTCCCACGGAGATGTTTGTGGTTGTGGACAGGCTGGGGTCATTCACCTTATTTGGAGGGGAGCAAAAAAAAACAAAAAAGGCCAACCTGCAGGAATAATTTTACTATAGACATGATTTCAAACAAGTATTTGGACGGTTTGGATAATGTTATTATGAAAGCCTTCTTTTGAAAACTGAAGCCTCCTACTCCCCCAGTCTTTCCTTCTTAAGCATGAATCTGGTTTTCAGCAGCAAATTTGAATATGTGGAGAAATTCCTATGAGTTTGGTACAGCATATGATTTCAACACTACGCATCGCGATTTATTTTGGCACATCTCTATAAAATGCCTTTGAGAAACAGGCACGTGCTGTGTGCGGTGAGTGACGTGGCGTGCTGTGAGACAGGAAAGACCACCAGAGCGAGGACAGAGGAACCAGAAGGGAAGGTCTCCGACTATTTGAATACAATACTACTTTCCATATATGATTTTAATTACTGAGATTCCCTGAGCTACGTGTTTCAAATTCAGGCAAAATTCTGGCGTTGCATTTAGCAGGAAAGAAGTTGAATCCGCAGCCTCTCAGTCATTTTAAAAAATAATCATATATTCACTTGATCACTTCTTATATTTTCTTACGCGGTGTCTGACGACTAGGTACGTGTAAGGAACACGTTTGCATTCTGCTGTGAGCGTACTTAAGGTTATAGTGATTTTTTTCACGTTGTAGTTTATTTATAGTGCCCATTTCTGGCTGAAATTATTTATCCTCGGTCAAAAGTTAAACAAAAAAAAGTTAAGTTAAAAGATAGGAGCTTTTTATAAGGTGCAATAACACCAAATATTCCTCACAAATCTATAGCATGTATTAGAATTGCATTGCAGAGTTTTGTAAAAGAAGTAGTTATCAAAGACTCGTAGTACTCTCTCACTGCATATGTCTTGGAAGTTGTTTCTTTTTTTTTGAAGTGACTGTTGTCCTTCTCTTTGATCAATATTTGCTATCTGTAGAACTGCAAGTCAATAGTCCAGATTCAATCACGATTGTAGTGAAAAGAAAAATTCTCTGTGGAGCGGACCGATGTTCATGTTAACTAGTTAGTGGTGCATTTTCCGTAGGACAGTTTGGATGTCTGAAAGTAGTACGTTAGAAAAAGCTTGGTAAGTCCACAGATGGTGAATTTGTCCCATGCTGTCGAATATCAGCTACGTATTCTTCAATCCTTCGCACCTTATTCTAGCAGCGTGTTAATAACGTCTTGAGTGGATTGCCCAGCCTTAGTGGCCACGTGTAGACGAAGCGATCCCTAATTCTGACTGACCTGAACTGTGGGTGGCGTGTCGAGAGGCCAGCTGAGACTTCGCAAATTCACATGTCAACGCTGGAGTTTCCCAGATTGCAAGCCTCTCGTGTTCACGTGGTTGCCGGCAGCTGCTTAAGGCATACTCTTCCCTGGTAAACCTTTCTTTTCCTTATTGGTAGAGTGCTTGCTTTTGAGCGTGATCTGCGTACGTGTGTAAGACTCCTACAGCAAAATCTCAGGGGCGTGTGCATAGGAAGGGATGACGTGGTGAGTATCATATGGTGCGAAGGACTCTGGCTCCATGTTTTTATCTTCTTTCTTGTAAAGAAAGTGTCTTCAAATGACAGTTTGTTGACAAGTTTGTCTTCACCAGTCGACAAACTAGTAAAGACCAATATGCCAGCTTCTGTGCCACTGAAATGCCTCATGAATTCAACTAAAAATCTACATGTAAGGAAACAAAATATTTCACGAGATTACTGAATCAATTGGAAAAGCCCACAGATGAAAAATCACGAGTTTCCTAGCACGGTAAGACTACAGAAACCTGCTGCTGTTGACTACTGAGGCCATTTTGTCAAAACGGATTTGAAGTCGTAACGTGCTAAGGCGAGTAAATTGCTGAGAAAGTAGTACTGATAAAAATGCTTTTTAAAGACCTTAAAAGAATGGGGAAAGGGACAAACTACTGATGACCTACCGAAAAATTAGAGTTGACAAACCAGGAAAGAAAATACCGATCTGAGTACTCCTAACTTCTAAGCTTTAAAATACAGCGTTGAATCTTTTGAGTATTTCATGGAAGCGCCCGCTGCTATTTGTACGTGAATTTGTATATGAAGCAGCTGAATTGCTGCTTCGTGTCTTTTATTTGTGTGTTCAAGTTGAGAACATCATGCAAGTCTGTGAGAAACTATTTTGAAATAGTAGAGGCCAGACTGTGAAGAGATGGGTACGATCGTATTCATCTGAGATCAGTGCGTGTTACAGTGAGAAGATTCACACAAACCCAAAGATTCTGTAGGCTAGGATTTTCAAAGGCACCTAAATGAAGCATCAAGATCTCGTTGCGTTTCACTGGGATTTTAGCTGTTTTGTTCCTCTTCTATTCACAGTCAAGCACTCTTTATTTCAGAGTGAGAACAGACACAGCAAGAGACGCTTCTGGAATAAAGTGCCTGCATGGGGAGTTAATCATGAAGAGTTAATTCCTAATAACTCCTCACGTAGACAAGAAGTTCATATTCTGCGTTGTGATCGCTATTCAGGTGTACGTGATGTGTCTTGAAGTGATGTGCATTGCAGTAATTTAATTTTGAGGTAACAAAAGTATGAACCGAGGAAGCGAGAATCTATTTTGAAAGCGCTGCTTGCGTCTTGTTAGCCACAAACAAATGGAATGTAGTCGTATGGTCTCAGCTACAATCTGAGCTTCCAGCGATGATTGAGGCTTTAACATTTTTAGCCTTTCATGTTACTCTGCGCGAAAGAACAGCAAGCGATGATTGATTCGTCCCTAATAAAACAGAAGTTGTAGATGTTTGTTTGTTGCGTCCTTCTCGCTTAACCTTTTAAAAGTATAAAACCAGATGACTGCAGTTTGGGCATGGCAAATTATTGTGGAAGTGGGAAAGCATGAAAAAACCTGGGGAAAAAGAAGGTAAAACGTGTGTCCTATTGAGGGCAAAGATGCTTTTCCCATTAGTTTCAAGAGTGTCCAGATTGACCCCTCGTGTGCTCAAATACTTGTTCTCGGTTCATGTTTTTACCAAGACAGTTGATTTTTCAAGGACGTTTAAACGTTGAGATACAATTTTGTGTCTTTATGCGCACATGCACGTCACAGGAGACGGTGCAGTGCTAACAGCCGCCCTTCCACCTTAAAAGGGGTCTCTCTGAAGTACCTGTCAGAATCTGCTCCTCCGTCGAGCCTCGTCCAAAGGCTTGCCTGACCGAAGCCTGAAGCTATAAAAGGGTTCTGTCAACGTGAATTCCTGCGCTACCTTCCCCTTCGCCCTGCTGTGTGTTTAGAAAGATGGTCTGTTTTCTTAACGGCAAAAGATGTGGAAAATGTGCTGAAGTTTGCTGAAAGGAATTTAAAAGGAAATATTTTTGTCTTGGCATGTAGCACAGTTGTAAAAAGAATCATTTTTATGACATCCATCTGTTGCAGATTAAAATAGGTTGGAACTGGGGATTGTGAAGTGAGTTAGTACGGCGTGATAAGTAGGGTGACCGAAATAAATGCATTGAAATGGATTGGGTGACTGAAATAAATTGCTTTGTCGATCAGTATTAATAAGCTGAAAGCGGGAGGCTTTTAGGATATTCTCGTGATGTGAAAGAATGGTTTTCACCCCGTGTTTCTGGCAGGGGGCTGAGATTAGATGAGAAACATGCTCGATCGGAGGTGTTTCGGGGGCACGCCAGGCACTAGTCCAGTGGCGTGCGTGCCCTCCTGCACCTCTCTAATCGCATCCCCACAAAACAGCCTTTCACAGTTATTTACCTGCTTTTTGAAACTCACTCCTACTCTATGTATTTGAGTCTGAAAATTGTTCCTGCGTCTGTGCGTGTTCCCAAATGCTTATTCTGGTTAATCATTACTTCTGTGGCACAATTCTCTTTTTTTCTCCTGGTATCTGCGGTTGCGTTAGGAGCCAGTTTACCTGTGGGGGGGTTCCCGTGTGGGTGAACATCACCAAAGGATGTGCTGGTTTCAAATAGCCAATGTAATTTTGTGCCGTAATCGTAGATAAAGGCAAGAGGGCTGACGCATTTCACGCTCCCTTGCTTAACAGCACATCCCACAACCTAACCGAAAAATGAAAACGTGAGTTTATTTTTATTTTTTTTTTTTTAGCCTATAAATGCTAACGAGGCTTTAAGTGCGAATGTATGAATGCGGGCAGCTTAGGAGTGAGCATGTTTACAACATTATCCTGGATTTAGATACTCAGGCTTGAGTACTTCATCCGCTTTGTTCTACGGTTAGCTACACTTGCCCGGTTTCGTGGGGCTTTTTTCTTTTCCCCTTCAGCATGCCCCATTTCTGTGTCCCAGGCGGTAAAATGTAGCCATAGGACTTTTTCGCTCTTGGATATTGTTTTTTCTCCAGCGTGCAGCTCTGCGTTAAGCCAGTGTGTGTGCGTGAATATGAACTGTAGTCATGTAACTTTTTATGCCAAGCACAAATCCAAAGCCGATGTATGTTCTCGTAAGTAGCATAGCCAATAACAGGATTGGTCAATTATTTTCCAGAGCTTCTTTTGTGTGCATGTGTGTATCTCTCTCTCTCTCTCTCTCTCTCTAAAAACCCAGAAAACTATGGCTAGCAAGTTGATACATATATTTTTTTCTTGTTGCTAATATCAGTTACTATGATTTCTTGGGGTTTTTTTCTTTGTTTTTTGCTAAATATTGAACTTCAGCAATTATTGCACTATTTTGCTCACTCTGCGAGGTCTGTGGTTCTTTTCTGCCAGTATTGCCTTGTTTAAGTATGTGTATGCTAATAATGCAAAGTCAGTTTTCTTCACAATTTTATTCTCCTGCAGCGTAAAACGTGGAAACCTTTCACTGGTGATGAAGTTGTGCTCTCCTTTAAGCAGGAGTTAACTAGAGATTTTTTTTTTTGTCTTCTTATCTTTTTACAGTCTGACAGCAACGCAAGCTTCCTCCGAGCTGCCAGAGCTGGCAATCTGGACAAAGTAGTGGAATACCTGAAAAGTGGAATAGACATTAACACATGTAATCAGGTAAGATGTTTGAAGGGCAGAAGTTTGCAAGAGCGGGTTGCAAGAAACCCCCCTCGAAACCTATTTTTTTCAGGCTAGATTACTTCATGCAGATTCACCTCAAACTGTGTTTTCAGTCGTCTTCTTCAGCGGTATCTTTCTACAGGAGGCTGAAAATGTCTATGAAATTGTGCTGCTTTTAGTAAAGCTTTGTGTAAGCCCTTTTGGGCTCCTCTTTCTTGCCAGTGTCCCGCAGGTACGGACATATGTTAGCGAAGTACCTATAATCAAAACTTAAGGAATGCTTTGGTCGTCTAACACTAATGGACCCGCTATTGCGAAGTTCCAGTTCTAATTGAAACAGCGAGCGCTAAATATAGTTGTATTCTTCAAAATACTCCCGTTACGCAAAAAAAAGTTCTAGCTGAGCAAGTTGTTACGTAGTATTCTTTGGATGCAGGTAAATAGTGTGATAAAATATGCCTGGACATCAAGTTGAAGGTTCTCGGTAATTCTGGCTGGTTTCTTTGTCGAAAGCTACAGTTTAGATGTCCCGAGGCATCGGTCTTCAGCGAAACCCACCTCCCTCCCAGTCCGCTTGGTTTTGTATTGCGTGACAGAGTGAGATTGAACTCCCCGTCTGAACAGGAGGCTTGGAAAGCTGAGGCCCACCCGTTATCCCCTTTTCTTTCCCATACCGAGAGCGTCTCATTCTTGTATTTGTCCGGAGAAGCGAGACTATGCCAGCGCTCGCGGTTTTTTGCTCCGTTAGCCATTGCTCTTTCTTTATTGCATCCATTTATTAATCGTAACGAGGCATGCCCGTGTAACGGGCGTTCCCCATTTTAATGGAAGATACGCCTTTCTCCAGAGAACCTGCGTTGCAAACAGGGGTTGAAGAGCAATAGGTACTACAGCAAATTGACAGATGAGCAGAGGACGGCGGCGAGATGACTGTGACGAATAAATTCCACGGCGCGCCAGCTGTCAGGTTTTGAGTTTTGGCTTTTTTAAAGCTGTTTTGAAGACCTCTTTTCTGGCGTCTTCACAAGTGTTTAGTTTGAAAGAAAGTTCCAAATTTCTCGTTGCAAACATTTGTCTGAAGGACGGTGCGGACTGGCATCCTTGGCAGAGCCAAGGAAGAAGTTGAAAGCTATGTATAAAAAATGGTATCCTTAGCTTGCACGTGAAGACGTTGCTTGGAAGTTTTTAAAGTGAGGTGTGCTTGAATGAATAAGAAAAGCGAAGCTGGTAGAGACTAACTATGTTTTTCAGGCAGCAGCTTGCGAAGATGAATGCAGTAGTGTTTGAGTGGATTTCAAAATTGAATTGCAAAGCATTTTTCAGTCACCTAAAGAAGTTTCTTGCGAACATCATTTTTTTTTCATATTCAGTGTGTTATGTTTAAGCCCTGTAGCATGGGGACATTTTTTAGAGTCTGGGGCTTCTGTCATACCTAGAGCAAGAGCTCTCTTCCAGGACACACTCTCATTCATATGATAATAACAGCAATAACTTAAAAAAAGAAATTACAGGTCAAAATTTCTAACAACCTTTTTACTCTTCTTAAAGAAATAATCCTGGCCCCATTTACAATACGTTGGTACATGTTTCTCCAAAATAAAGAAATATAGTCCGTGTTTTCAGAGTTATGCTTAGTTTTCAGGGCTTGTTATTGCTTGGCTTGCTCATTAAATTAATGTGAATGCTGGGGGAATGGGATAGCAATTGAATAATTCATACCAAAGAGAGCAGATGTTAGCGAAATAAGTAGGTAAATTTGGACATTATCTGTGGATTTTATTAATGTTTTTTTATTCAGATCACTCAGTTAATATTTTAGTAAACAAATTTTAGAACTAAAATATTATTTGCTTGTACACAATACTCTATTAAAATTAGGTTTTTCAAATTTTTTCTATTTTGTGGTGAAAAGTACCATCTCAGTATCACTAAATAACGTAAAGACAGAAAAATGATGGGTAGTATGTGCTTTACTGAAGAAAAGAAAGAGAATTCCATTGTGAATCTGACTTCCCCCCCCGTCATTCACATTACTTTTACATTTTGATTTAATAAAAAGTACTCCCTTTTTGGCAGAGTATGTTTCAGGTGTAGGACGTTTGGAGCTGCTCTGTCCTTTGGGAAATGCGTAGGGATGGAATATACTAGTACCGGATAGCGGAAAAAATTGAAGTAAAAAAATATGATTTTAGGTTTTGCACAGAGAAAACACCCATATTTTCTTTCTCTTCTGATCGCTGTTCAGATTAAGACCAGAAATAATCAAGATTTTCCTTACCGTGTCCTGAGACACAGTTGCGGCTCCTAATGTAAATTATGTCCAGGAGCTGAGCTGCTAGTCGCTGTGGACATACCTATTATAAATAAATAGAATATTTAGGAAATAAAGCTGTATTTACCTTTGGAATTGGTAAGGAAATTATGTTATGACTCCATTAAGCTGTGACAGCTAATAAATTGCTCTCCAGGGCAGCTAGAAGGAAACAGGCTGCTGAAACAGCATTTCTAATTTTTTTTTTGAACGACTAAGGTGAAAGGTACACGTTTTCCAAGTCTGTCGTCAGACTGAAAGCTCGAGCTTGTTTCCTGCTCTGATAGGAACGTGGGCTTTAGAAGCCCTGGATTTCTTTGCTAGCAAAGAAATGCTACGAAAGCGTGGGTTTTCTTTGGTAGCGAGAGAAATTGGGAGTCTTCCTTCTTCTGAAAGAATTTTAACGAAGTCGTGGGGCAGTACGCCCTGGAATAGTACCCTGCCAGCGATGCTGATGGCAAATTCCCCAGTCTCTGGAATTTGGGTTGCAATTACTGTATCTCTGAAGCCTCGGTGAAGGAATGAAACTTTTGTTTTCTTCTTTGAGACCTGGAAGCCACTCGTGTGAAGATTATTAGTACGTTGCTTCAGAAACCTGTAAGGGGATTACTTCGAAGGGGCAGAAAGTGTTGTAATGAATTTTTCAAAGGCAGTGTTTATACATCTTCTTCCTATATCCTATACCCTAAACCTATTATTACAAGAAAGAGCTTTGTACTGTTTTAACCAGTCTCTTTTGCATTTCTGGTGCTTCTTTGACTTCAGTGGTTCAGCTCTAATGAAGACTTCCTTGGTCTGTTGGTTATTTAATGCCCAAATCCTATCTTGGCCTTCGTAAAATTTTAGAAGGAATTTTTCGCAACTGTGTGGTTAGTGCACGACCTCATGTATCTTCAGTGGGTTCTAACACTTCTTCATTTTGAAGTTCAAAGGAAGCAGGAGGAGGTTTAGCACTCCACAGGGCCAGTCTCCTCCTTTAGGAGCAGTTGCTGGAACCGTAGAGGTAATTGTTTCACCAAGAGCAAGATCAAAACCAACTCAAAACGTGCGCTCGCACGGTAGAAAGAGCATGGGGCAGCCTGGGCGTTGTAGGAATATTACATACTACTTTATCACAGCGAACGCAGTCTGGTCAGCCAATTGCTTTCCCTTAGCCATCCCACGCGAAGCACCTCATCCGCCGTGACCTGAGGTGCGGAAGTCTGAGGTTTCCCCTTGCTATTTTTGGGAGATCTCAGCCCGTAAGTAAACAGTCAGTGGGTGGTATTTTTAGCTGACGAGCTAACTTGTGTCCAAGCAGATTAAAATCTTGTAGCTCACTTGCATTAGCGATGCAACCCTCAGATGGTTAGAGAGTAGCCGTGGTTTTTCACCTTGTTTCAGAAAACTGCAAACTTCCGTATGTTTTTATGGTCAATCTTATCTATGACATAAATTGGTTTACATATTGTTATTAAAAAGGACTTAAATTTTCTGCTTCAGATGCTACCTCCCCTTTCAGGAAAGTTATTACTGCTGTAAAAACACACTGTTAAAGTTTCACCGCTGATATGACTGTAATGTGATAGAATATTTTAGCTTGGCTCTTTTGTAAGTCTGTCATACAAATCCAATTACTTTTGCTTCACAGCCTAGGGACCTACATTTGCAACGCTTACTGAAGTGACTAGTACCATCAAATTTAATAGGACTGTAGCCGTGACTTAAAACGAATATGCAAGTAAGTGTCTGCATTGGTCCTGAAAAATGTCTTGACATTCGAGTGAAATCAACGGCGTTTCTTTGAAGGGGGACTTGAACGCTCAGGCTGTATGGTGTCCAACCTTCCCCTAACTCTTAGCCAGATTTAATCAAAATGACCGCTAGCTGGACAACGGCTATGAATTTTGAAAGTAAAGTCGCTTAAAGGTTGTTTTTAAACAACGTTAGAATGGGTAAATCATTCAATAGAAATGTGACATAAGCTCTGTTTTTTGTAGCTCATGCATCATGAGATGGGCTAAAATGTCAGTGCACCATCTAAGTAGAAACTTCGAAGACTATTCACCTTCATAGACTACAGCCTCAGGTTCAGCTTGTTGGCAGCACAGTTCATTCGGTTTGACTCCAACAGTGGAAGAGCTGCAAAGAGGAAGAGTTCCTGGTAAAAAGATGGAGGTATTCAGGGAGAGTTTGGGAGCAGAGGAGAAGACTGTGAACATGCTGCCCCTGACACGCATCGACTGTGCTGTCTGTCTTGGGCAAGGGTTCTGTGAATAACCACTGTTAATGAAAGGTGTCGTTGGCGGGGCATCCCTGGTTGTACTCCCATGTGCCTGCACAGAGCAATTACAAGGAAAAACTCCTGTGCTTTGGCTACATTTGGGAACGTAATGAGTGTGCCTATGCTGTTAAATGGCCTGCCTCCCCAGTTTCACCCCTGGGTTCCCCAGCCATCCACGCTGTACGTGTATTGGTTGGCTCTCAGGCTCCTTCTGGCGTAAAGCGGCCGGTTTTCTCTCAGGTGAGACCTGGGAGCCGTTCAGGGGATGTTCAGCGCAGGCACCGCTCTCCTCGCGCAGCAGGGAAAGCCTGCGCTGGGGCTGCTGCTGCTGCTCCTCACGGTCCCCCGGCATATCCGAGCAAACCTTGATCCCGTGAGCCTTGTCTCAGGCCATGAGCCACATTCTGCACAACTTACCGGTGGCAAATTTAAAAATAAAATAAAATAAAATAAAAAAATCCCTCCTCTTTAGTAGCCCGTGGTACGGAACGCATCTTATTTCAGGAACTTTCACCCAGAGAAAACAAACACGCGCACGCTGCGTCGCTGGGACACGGTGCACCGCATGGGAGCAGGAGAAGCCTTGCGGGCAGGCGGTGCGTGGGGTGGGGTGCCCAGGCTGCTGTAGGGAGACCTAGCGCAGGCGGCACGTCAGCTGTGCCGCGCCGGGCCGCGCCGCGCTGCCTGGGGGGCGAGGGCACAGGGGCACAGAGAGACAGCCCGGCATAGGAATTTGGGGTGTGAGGGATAGATTTTAAAAGTTCCTTGGTATTCTCAAGATCTCCAAGTCCTTGATTCTGTGGAAAATTAGCTGTGTGTTCGATTTTAGAACTACTTTTAAGTCCTTATTAATTTAATTTCAGCATGCAGCTAAAGTGCTGGTCTGAAGAAGGCTGTTTTCCTCAACTGGAGCTTTAAACTATCCAAATGTTGTCTATACCACCGAGAAAACCTCCATAAAATTCCTTGCTCCTTTTCTGATGCTTATATGCTGACGTTCAGACTGGAATAATGTCAAAACTAACTAAAAACCCCACAATTGTGGCCACTATTTATTTTTGGAAAAAGAGTAGATGGAAGAATAAGAAATGAAATCATCTGAAATATTTTGAGACATTACCTTCCCTGCTGAAGAAAAGCTGCAGGGCGGTTAAAGTAGGCATGTGTCAAATGGAAGTTAGGACACGAAAGTGAGAGCAGTTCTGTTGTCTGTGCCAAGGAATTTAATGATGAACAGGATAAGAACTGGGGCTTTCCATGTGCTGCTTGTTGAAAACATACAGAAAGAATCTCGTCTTACTGTCTAGAAGAAAGTTTCCATTAAAAGACCGACTGTCAAGAAAAAACTTGCCGGCTTACGTGGGACACAACCTGGCGAACTTCAAGTTCCCCAGTTAGGAGAGAGTAAACCTAGACTCAAGTTCTTACATTCAAATAGATCCAGCAAATTTTATGTCTTCATTATAAGCGCCAGTATCAGCGAAACGATCACCCCCAGGACGGAGCACAGTTAATATCATAATTACTTGGAACCATTACAAGTTTTTTGCCCAGTGTTCACGTCCTCTTGCTTGCTGCGAGAGGAATATGACTAGGGTTGCTGGAGAGCTCTCTTCTCTGGAAAGTGCTTCCCATCCGCAGCTGGCTGGCAAAGCTCCTCTTGCACCGCGTAGGTGAAATGGGAGCCAGATGAATGCAAACGTCGGAACAGATGCTGCGTGATTTCTTAGTGGCTTGCAAGAGGTGAAGCGTTCCTGGGTGATAGGCGGCAACACCACCAACTTGCAGAATCCGTGGGTTTTCGCTGTGGTTAAGACCCAAAGCTGGACTTACACCTGCACTTATTCGGGTAAAAAAAGTGGTTGACTAGTGTGCAAAACAGCAAAATCCCGTATTAGCATGATTTGATTACATAATTTTACCTGACATCTGGGTTGAGTTAACTCAGGAATTTTCTAGACTCTATGAAGCGTTTGGAGCTCTTGACAAACAGTACAAACCAAAAAACGCTAAAATAGCCCCTTCAGATCTATGAATAAAATTAATCTCTAATTTGGATTGTCTCAGCCCCGTTAGCCGGGAAGAACTTCTCTCTGTGCACTGGCTAATCTGTTTCATTTGAAGACATTGATTACTCTGTGGGAGTTCCCAAGTGCAGAGAATGAACTGAGATGGGCATCCTACGTCGTCAGGACGGGCGAGCCTGACTTCTTGGCCTTCACCAGCCATCGAGCACGAACAGGCCCTTCAGCTTCTTGCAAACTCCGATTCTGGTGCCGTCTAAAATTGCTCACAAGGCTTTTTTCGTAACGAAACCCCTCAGCTTCTGTTGATGAAGCGTCACCGGTGTAGTGTCAATTTTATTAGGAGTGGGAGCAGACTCCTCTTCTAGAGGTTAGGGCACAGTGAATAAGCCATGGCAGCTGCTACTGCAGCCTTAGAGTTATTCCTCCTCCTCCAAGGGGTTTGGATGGGGTGTCTACGTGGTTGTGTTCCAGCTGCCTAGGGGGGAAAGCTAACGCACGCTGTGCGAAACACAGGGGGTTGCTTTATTTTTAAGAGTGGGAGATCTGAATGCTCTGTCAAAAATGAAGCCTTGTCTGTGCGGGATTTTTTTTCCCCTCGGTATAACGCTATTTTTAGACTCGATCCCGTCTCGGGAAACGGCACGCGGCGTTAAGAGTAAGCTTTTCTGAACAGGGGTGGCACAGGAGGATGCTTTCTTCGGTTTTAGCGTTTGTTTCTCGGATCCTAAGTTTTCATGGATACCTGTCTTTATAGATAATCAAAGTAGTTCCCCAATTTAACGGTTTCCAAAATCTGATGGAACTTAATGTTTCTGGATATACTGAACCCAGGGATTAATTACCGTTATTAATATAGTTATATCGTTAATAATTAGTTATTATTTAATTACGCTTTGTTGAATGCTACCTTCAGATCAAGTTAAATTATTATGGAATTGCTTACTCTAATCTGAATTCAAGCACCATCATCTACTCTGACAATCATAAATCATTTCTAGTTCTTTATTTCTGGAGAGAGTTAGAAATGTCAGGGGACAATTCCCCTGTTCTAAAAACAGTCCCTTTAAAAAAATCTAATTGCTGGTATTTTATAGGATGAAAAACTGATAGCGGTTGGAAATCCCTCGATTCCTTTAAAGCTGTTTTCCTTACGTTACAAATGTAGCTATTTTAGGATGTGTAGCAAGAGAAAACCACTTGCTTCTGAAGCAGCGTTCAAAACGTTGCCTAGGAAAATGAACTGTAATTTTACAGTATGCATTTGTGCAGCCCGTAGTTCTAGCAGCAGTTGTCCCAAAAATCTGACCAAGTCCAAGGGTTCGTCGGCTGTCCGCTGTGTTTTGGAACAAGAATTGGTAATCCAAAAGGCAACGTAAAGTAACGTTTCCCCATCTCGTCTTTGGAGGCTTGTCAGTTTTCACGGTGATAGAGTTACTTTCTTGGAAGGAAAAATTTGATGGATTTTGGCATTTGTTTTGAAGAAGCCTTCCGTATTCACAAGGAACGTGTGAGGTCTGATACCTTGAACAGAACAGGATTCAAATATTAGGTAGTTTTGGGGGGCCTCCACCTCCAAGGCTCTTTCAAACTTAATATCTGTTCGGCTTTTGCTCTCATTTTGTTGGCTTCTTTTTAATTTGATTGGTGTCTTTATGGCTTCAGTTACAGCGAGACAGAGCACCAGCTATTAATTGCTCCCTCATTTAGCCCAAATGGAAAGCAGCTAGCACTCCCAGCAGTGCTAACTATAGGTTGAAGTAGCACTGTAGTCATAATGAGGTCGACAGTATCACATGTCGATGTCACTCAGTAGGTTAATTCATTTTCATGAATTCGTAGGCTATAAAGCAACAGAAAGGGAGGATTTTCGCAATCTGAAATGATTTTTCTTTTTTTCAACCGTCCACTTTATTTCTGTGTGATATTTTTGGGAAAAACTTCAACAAACCTTCGGACTTGAGAAGGCCATGCCCAGCTCTCTGATGTGCCCTTTCCCAAATCCTTCTTGAAAAGAGGTTGACCACAGGCACGTTTTACTTCTCCAAGAGATTTACTCAGAGGAGAGAATTTGCAGCAACCTTAGACTGACATCTGTTAAAGAGATGGAGGAAAGTATTTGACTTTAACAAAGACTGCGATACTGCTTTTTAGTCTCAGCCTCTACTGGTGAGTGCAGATGCCTTCTTAACTCTGGCAAAACATGTCAAGGAGTTAGCACCACCATGCAGAGTTAGTCACAACAGCTTCTTGATTTTCATTGTGTCTGTAACTTACGTGTTGCTATTGGCCTGTTAGAATATGCGTAAGCCTGTGAACACGGCATCAGTGGAAGGAACTTGGTAAAAGCGCATTGCATTTCACGCTTCAAGAGGATGTCGAAACATTAAAAAAATAAAGGTTTGTATTGTTTTATGGTTGTTGACTTTCACGATGTTTTTTTCTGCGAGTGGCTTAAATGCCTTTCTAACCTTGTGTGGCAAAGGCAAGAGTAATTAGAAACTCAAATGTTGGCAGATCTTCCTGGAAAGCGTTGCATCCCGACTTCCATCAGAGTCGATGGGGGTTATAAGGGGTCAGACTCTTAGCGTAAGGGGAAGAAGAGGGTTAATTCTGTTGACATGCGTTCTTGCTTCCTAATGTTCTTAAAGATAGTAAGTACTTAATGAATACCTTCAAACGGAAGTAAACTTCAGGGAAGTAAGAATCATTATATTTAAGAAAGGCTGTTTTCTGTAGTGCCAAGACCATTATATACTGAACTAACATGAGCAAATGTTCACCCGTGTAAAGAATTTTTCCCCACTTCCTTCAAACACTTCCTTTCCCCCATCTAAACATTTTTATGTTCCTTGTACTTCTCGCTAGGTCTCACCAGCAGAAGGTGAGTAAAGCTTTCTAGGGCTACCAGGTTATCGTCTATACCTGTCACAGCTGAGCTCAGAGGGGAGGGTGTAAAAGCTCACACTGTGCCCACGTTGCAGCTTTGGTATGCAGTTCGCCAGTGAAGCTGCGGTAATGCTAGACGACTGCTGGGGCTGTATAGTGTCTTTTTAATACGTCGATACCGCTACAGAAGAAGCGATCCTGGCCTTGCCCTGGCTTGGTGGTCATGCTTCCACACCGTGCTCTCTCCTGCGCCGGCAGAAGCGTGTGCGCAGCCTCACACCGAACGATCGGGGGACCTGATCTGCAGAAAGGGGATGGAAATGAGCAGAGGAGAGGACAGGAGAAGCGGATGCACTTCTGGTAGCAGAGCTGACTCCGCTGATTTAAAACGTTCTTTGAACTATAGGTTGATCTGATGCTCTGCCAAGAAGTTGCCTTTCCGTGGGGTCGCTTTGCTTTGGCGTAACAGGGTTAGGCAGGACTAGTATAAGCCATTATTGCTGTTGGATGTTATCAGCGATCTGGGTGATGTCCCAGAAGGAGTAAGTGGCACAGCAGGACTGACGCTGAACTGGGCAGCGGCTGAAGAACTTCCATTCCGTGAGGATCGCTCCATGAGGCGACTGAATACGAAGGCAGAAGTAGCGTGGACTTCCTTGGGTGATTTTCAGACGATAGCAGTAAGACTTAGTGCCTGTCTTACAGGGAAAAAAGTGACTGACTTTCGATTGGCTTGGGAAGGTTGGTGATTTCTGTGATGTACGAGAAATCTGTGGGCTTTTCTGGTGTGGTGAAAATACGTAGGGTGACACCGTAATAAGTGCTGTGAGCAGCAGTGGTCTGTGTGCACGCTTGTAGCACTCTACGGGATACAGAATGTTGATGCCTCTAGCTCAGTGGTAGAGGAGAAAAAGAACCGAGGGAATCGGGCTCCGCAGGGAAACACTTGAAGAACCAAGCTTGGAAGGCTTAGTATTATGTTTTTTTATGAGAGTTAGAATTACAAAAGAGCCTCTAAAAGAAAGGTAGTTATGGTATACGTATGGTATACGTGGGGTGGAGCAGTCCCTATGCTGTACAGTTTTGCTTAGCAGACAACTAATTTCATCTCCCCCGCTCCCCCAACTTTTTGGTAGGCATGGGAGAGAGAAAGGGAGGTGTCAGAAACCTTTGTTGTTCCGAAGTACAAGAATCCAGTTGACAGGAATGGAGGAGTTGCACTGATTAAATCTGAGCTTCCGTCGTCACGAGTAGCAGGGATCAGCCACGTGGGTTGGGAAATAATTACAGCATTGGTTCTGATTATGGAGGAACAAAGCTCGCTTTAAGGCTTCAGTCACGCTGGCCCTCAGCACTTAAAGTGCGGTGCTTGCTTCTGCTGCTGCTTGCCCCGGCTTACTTTATTTAGGGAATTACAGAATTTGAATATGTACAGTAGGAACTGTATTTAGGCTATAGTTTCTCTCTGTAACCTTTTTACTGGACCTCATGTATTCATTTTGCTGTGTTTTAATGAATAAAAAAAGCCTCTGAGCAACCTGATCTGGTTGAAGACGTCCCTGCCCACGGCAGGGGGGTTGGACTAGATGACCTTTAGAGGTCCCTTCCAACCCAAACCGTTCTAGGATTCTATATGTTGCAAAGAAACTCACGTAATCTTTGCAGCAATATTAGCTTTCAGCTGCTTAATGTGGTATCACTAGATATGTGTCTTAGAGGTACGAATACAGGTATTTTAAGAGATTGCTACTGATTAAGCGCTGGGACGAGCCTTGCTTTCTCCATACTTCGGCAGGTGGTAAACTAAAAAAGAAGCTTGCCCTCAACGTTTTGCATTCAGAGGCGTGTGCGCACGCGCGTAATTCGTGTGGGCCATGCAAAATTGCCGTTTCTGTGCTGTTTGTGGACTTCAGTCTGCTCGCAAAGAGTGAAAAAGGTTAATAGCATGCCATAGCGATACATCAGCTTTGTACAACTGTAAGGAGTCAAAGGTACCGTTCGTACTCTCATAGAAAGTGTTGATGACTGAATCTGTGAGATTAGATACGAGAACAGGTCTTTGCTCTCAAACAACGAGAAGAACACTGTGTTTCCCCACAAAATACTGTTTCAAAGCTTTCAACCGCTGTAGGTAGTAATTATGGTTATTGAGTACTCAGCTGAGATTAAAAAAACCAAGGAAGATCAGAGCTTTCTGAAATGTTTTCAGCCTGCAAAAAATTCACTGACATGTACAGTGTTCCTCATCTTGATGATTATGGTCAACCTCACCACGTAATTTTGGCTAAGAATTTACGCTTGATCCAGGGCATGGCACTACTGCCATCCCTGGGCTCTGCAGCTCAGCAGTAAGAGCGTTCCTCTGGAATAAGGAAGATCTGGTTGCTGCTGCTTTACCCGCATAATGGGATTTGAAACCACATTTCTCATTAACATTTCCTAACTACCAGGCTGTGTAAGGGTATTCTTCTTCTTTTGGCAGCTTGTGAATGTAGCCTTCCTTCAGTTCCTTGGCTTTTCTCATAGTTGCGCTTCTGAATTTGACCACAAAATCTGCCCGTGCTGCTTACGTGAATGTAGAATTAAACGGAGTTACTTCAGAAATGCATTTGGATTGCTGCGTCTGCAGCCATTGGACCCACTCCCGTTAAATGCCTCCTGTGAAGTGCTAAGTGCTTTAAAATCCTACTGGGAATTACAAGCGTGAACTGCCTCTGTGGAGGGACGAATAAAAGACCAGAAAGCTGCTTGTTTATTTCGCAATTTAAATGACTACGGACTGCTTTGAGACAAGGAGAGTGATAAAAATTGCATAGTGCTAAACTTGCTGCAGGTTACTCAAATATCTGGGTATCACTTGTGATGCTTGCAATATGGAAAAGGGGAGAATGCTTGAGGGCAGTGGGAGTATCTGCTGCTGTCACCTGCCTGACGTACCATGAAAAATACCGTCGGATTGTGAAAAACAGGTTGGCAATTCAGTTACAATAGGCTGTCATTTTATATTTTTCCCTTGGGTGGAATAGGGATAGTAGGAAGAGGAAGACCCGGTTTCCGTGGCTGGAATTTGTACGAGATAAAGTATCCTACTCCTATTTAACGTGAAAAGGGTTTAGACGCTAACTTTCTTAGGTTGCTTTTTTTGAAAATCCTAGCTCTTATTTCATTAATTTCCTTTTTGAATGAGGTTGCAAAACCTCAAAGTTTAGTGAAGACCTGCTCATCAGAAACCAGCAGAGGTACTGAGTCAAGGATCAATATAACTTGCAAGCCACTCGTAATCGACAACCGTTTTGGCTTTCTGTTCAATACCAGTTATCCCAGAGGAGGGGAGGAGAGTCCGGGGTTCAGGACAGCTGCATTAGCCTGGAATAATCCTGATTGAATAGACACATCCTGTGTAAATTTGGCTAAGTCCTGCGATTTCTCTATGTTGGCAATACCTCCGTGGGGCTGGATAAGGTTACAGTAAAGAGAAGGCAGATATGCCCTCAAATTTTGAAATAATGGGCTCCATGGAGATACCCAAGGTAGTAGCCTGGGGAAACGCGAAACTGTCAGAAAGGAAGGAATCTCTTATGGGTCCTTGCAAAACATGGTTTGTTTTGATGTCTTTGTTGCTATGAGAAAAAAGTTATTGGAGAAGTTTGTCACACAGTGCCTTGGCTTAACTAGCCAAGTCCAAAATATCTGACTTATGTAGACAGTCAGCTAAGAGATGTAATAGTATTCCAGCTACTAATCTTCTTCTTGTACAGGGGTAAGGTAGGAATGTGTATCTTCAGAGCCGATATTTGTAATTGATATGGCTCTTGTGCTTACAGAATGGACTCAATGCTCTGCACCTGGCGGCAAAAGAAGGCCATGTGGGACTGGTACAAGAATTATTGGAAAGAGGGTCAGCTGTGGATTCTGCCACTAAGGTAATTCATGCATGTCTGTAAGTTTATTCACAAAAAGGAGAAGTCAAATACGTGGGAGAAATTGAGAAAAGAACGGATTAAAGTACGTAATAATATAAATACCTCACTGATATTTAAAATGTTATTTCTATTACGGCCTGCGAGTCTGCGTTCTTTGCTGCAGCTCATCGGTAGTAAATGAAGAGGGAAAGGGAAATATTTTTACAGTCTGTTTACAGGGGAAGCGTTAAAAGGTTTTAGCAATGCCAAATTTTTCATGATTTCCAACGACTGGTCCCCATTATAGAGAGAGTGAATATAGCTCAAACGAGTAGATTTTTTCAAATCTGTGAAACTGGGTAATTGGCTGTATCTTATGCGGAGCCTTTTCGCTCAAGGGCACAATGGAAAAAACACCTGTGTGACGATTCGTTTCGCCTTCAGCCTTTCCACGGGCAGGCACACGCGTATGTCCAAAACATTCACTCAGCATGTTATTTGTCTGCGGGTGGTAAATTCCTTGTGATGGGCCGGATTTGTTGGCTTGAACGATGTAATGTTTGACTCCTGGTGTCTAGGTTGGCTGGCCGTGCTCAGCCGTTGCATTCAGTTGCCACCACTGTGTCCCTGCGGCTCTCTTATTTTTTTTATATGATACCTGACACATTATATGATACCTGACACACAGGATCTCCATCAAGGTTAACGCGTGGTCCTCAGCTCAGAGCGCTCCTTGCTGAACTTGTGATTTCCATCAGTGATGGAAAAACAGAAGTTCCCTCCTTCAAAAACATCTTTAAGTCACCCCTCGGTGAAGCTGTTGGTAGAACCACCAGGTTCTAGATAGGACTTTGGGGTTTTGTTCTGGTTTTATGAACCTTGTTTGTTTATTAAAGCCATTTAAATATTGCTCTCCGGATGAGAGATTGGCCTGGAAAAAATACAAGGCTCTTATAAAAGCAGTGGTCTACTGCACTGCTGCTGTCTTGTGAGAGATTATTTTTATCGTGCAGTGCATCTCTTAACTTAAAGTTAACACCTTTCAAAAATGACGCATTTTAATTTTATGCCAATTAGAGAAGAGAAAAAAAGGTTTATCTTCCGCCTTTAAAAGGTTGCTTTCTGTTACTTAACAATCAGATCTTCCTTTTGGGTCTTGTACTGGGAAATCTCATTTTACATGTGATTCACAGCTTGAATTTTAGGACTCCTAGGTTTCAGCTACCTTCTACAAGGCGTGATCTCTGGACCTGAACAAAAGAACCCGTTAGCCCCGTACTAAACTTTGCCTAGAAGTTTGTCCCATGCCCCAATCACATTCCATAATTTCACTCAAAAGTTACGTTAGGATGTTACACAACCGCTCAAGAAATCTCCATGGCTGCTACTACCAGTTCTATCCCGTGATGTTTACGGAACATCATGGAACTGTGAGGTAAAACTGTACACGAAAAATGAACGTTATAAAGAACTGCTGGCTGAAATCATTCCTAAAGAAGGGTAACGTCTTTCGTTTTTTTCCCTCCCTATAACAGAAAGGGAATACAGCCCTGCACATTGCATCCTTAGCAGGACAAGCTGAAGTTGTCAAAGTTCTGGTTAAGGAAGGAGCCAATATTAATGCACAGTCTCAGGTATGATGCTATTTTCCTTTCTCTCTTCTAAAAGTTATTTGGTGAAATTTTATAAGATAGATCTGATGTTAGGCAGTGATTCCAAACAGCCAAGCCTGAGAAATCCGTCAAATTGAGGTTTACATAGCATTCAACGGTAAGTAAAATAAAAGTAAATAACAAATTGAAGTCTTTATATACTCATTGTGTGATACAGGAACTCTCGCTGTTGTTGAGTGAAGTCTTTTAGGAATTCTTAGTGTGCTTTAATAAATTGTTTCAGAAATTTTTCAAAGCGTAGAAATATTACATCATATGTTTGGGTTGGATTTGGTGAGCAGTAACCAAGAAGATAATTTCTCAAAGACTTGATTTGTAGAATTGCTTTTCATGGTTATTTGTTGGCCAAAAATTTGCAGATAGCTTTGCCGCAGGCTTCTGAACTCATTTAAATCAAAAGTTTGGAAGGTACGTTGCAACTGGGGAAATCCACCTTGCGCTGGCAGGCAAGCCGACTGTAAAAAGGGCCCTGTTACTTCCGCTGACGGGAA
>NW_008824405.1:115254-153705 GCF_000699105.1 Pygoscelis adeliae | reverse complement strand
GGGGAACGTGGTGATGTCGCAGGGGCTGACCGATGGCCAGTTCTTCCCCCCCTGGTTTGGGCGAGGCCGTAGAGGCAGCTGCCTGCCTGCCCGCCCTGATTTCGGAGCTGGCACACAACGTGTGCCGCAGTGAACAACATGCTGCAAACTAGCTGGGTGATGGTTTCTTTTCCGAGCTAACTGTCCCGATCTCCTCTGCCCTCCCAAACAGACACGCTATTAGCACCGTAGATTAATTGACCAAGTTATCCTAACAGGTATTTGAGGTACCTATTATTTCCTCTGTTTAGGATTAGGAACAATTTATCGAATAAATAATTTAATGTTTGTAAATGCTGCCTTAACTATGGCAACTGTCTGTAGCTATGAAGAGCTGAACAGATGGTATAGACGAGGACTGTATATGATAAAGAAACTGCATCTTTCTGAAGCGTCTCGTCAGCTTGTGACATTCTCCCGGTAAATCATCAAGCTAACTAACAGCGTTCAGGCTGAGTCCTGGTGCGTCATTCAATGACCACAAGTACCATTTTTGCAGTAATGGTGTAAGCTGAGATGATGAGAAAAACAGGTCGCGCTTCAGGGGTAGATTAATTTCAAATCAAATTTTCCTGGCGCTTACCGTCTATAGGCGAGATAATGGCCCTTAGCCTAATCTTGCCGGGGTACGCGAGCTAGAACAAGAAGAGAGTGATCTGATTTAACAGTGCGGCTAGGAACTACCTCGGCTGAAGAGAGTTTCAGGAAGCATAGCTGGGCCTGTGGGAGATGCTTTTCTCAATCCTCTTCCGTAGCGTGTTCCCTCATCGTTAGGAACACAGGCAAATTTGTAAAGGGTTTTGATGTGTTAGAGTCCCTTCTAAGTCTGCCTAGCTCCACATCTTGCTTGCCCGGACCTGGGAAACTGGGACCTGGAGGTTTTTTTGCTGTTTGATCTTACAAACGTATGATGGCCAGTGTAAAGTAAGTAGAGAGCAGGAGGTGAACGGATAGGTTTATAAAACAAATAGGTTTGTCTGTACCTTCATTACATTTTAAGACAAGAGGGAGAAATTGAAAAGAGCTTTAAGCTGCCTGACTCCAAGATTTTTAGAATATTTTCTTATGCTTTTTGCCCCAAAGCGACTGCTAAAGAGCTCTCATAGGACAACTGATGGTCAATTACTCCCCATGCTCTACTTCCATTAAAGATAAGAAATGTTGTAATTCCATTGCTCAAAAATTTAGCAGACTCCTTTCATAATGACCTAGCTGGATGATTTCTTCATACATTTATCAGCCTTTTCATGTGTATAAGAAGATCAAGTAATGTCTTTAACGTTAGGATTTTGAGCATGGTAAGAGAAATAATTGCAAAAATGATACTTTCATGAAGCATTATCCCTCAGAAAGTCTTCATAAAGGCTTTTCCTTATGCTGGAAAAATAAGTGACATTTTCTAAATTAAAAAATTAAAAAAAAAAAAAATCCTGCCAGAATTGGAAATTGTTTTCACAGGTATTATTTTATACACTATTCTAGTTTTAAACACATTAATCGTTAGCACTGGACGTTCTGTGTGATGTACACAGACCCGCTAACAGGCATTTGCTACTTGAATGAATCTGATGGAGGACATTTTTTTCCCCGGTACTGCTCACTGGTGGCCTCCAGACAGGATGAATTCAAACTGCTGTGATATGTATGCCCTGGATTTGTGCCACGATGTGTTAATTAAACAAGTCCCGTTGACTTGAATGGGAGGGTGAGTCCTTAATGCAGTGTGATCCAGCTGTGGGGGCCTTTGGGTTGCGTCTTTCTGGCCTGCTGCGCTTTTCCAGAAGGGATGGATAATAGCTGCTCCAGGCAGGAGGAGATCATAGAACCATAGAATCTTTAAGGTTGGAAAAGACCTCTAAGATCATCGAGTCCAACCGTCAACCCAACACCCCCATGCCCACTAAACCATGTCCCTAAGCGCCTCATCTACACGTCTTTTAAATACTTCCAGGGATGGGGACTCAACCACTCCCCTGGGCAGCCTGTTCCAATGTTTAACCACTCTTTCAGTAAAGACATTTTTCCTCACATCCAATCTAAACCTCCCCTGGCGCAACTTGAGGCCATTTCCTCTCGTCCTTTCGCCAGTTACTTGGGAGAAGAGACCGACCCCCACCTCGCTACAGCCTCCTTTCAGGGAGTTGTAGAGAGTGATGGGGTCTCCCCTCAGCCTCCTTTTCTCCAGGCTAAACAACCCCAGTTCCCTCAGCCGCTCCTCATCAGACTTGTTCTCCAGACCCCTCACCAGCCTTGTTGCCCTTCTCTGGACACACTCTAACCCCTCGATGTCCTTCTTGTAGTGAGGGGCCCACAACTGAACACAGTATTCGAGGTGCGGCCTCACCAGTGCCGAGTACAGGGGCACGATCACTTCCCTGCTCCTGCTGGCCACACTATTGCTGATACAGACCAGGATGCCGTTGGCCTTCTTGGCCGCCGGGGCACACTGCTGGCTCATGTTCAGCCGGCTGTCGACCAGCACCCCCAGGTCCTTTTCCACCAGGCAGCTTTCCAGCCCCTCTTCCCCAAGCCTGTAGCGCTGCATGGGGTTGTTGTGGCCAAAGTGCAGGACCCGGCACTTGGCCTTGTTGAACCTCATACAGTTGGCCTCGGCCCATCGATCCAGCCTGTCCAGGTCCCTCTGCAGAGCCTTCCTACCCTCGAGCAGATCAACACTCCCGCCCAACTTGGTGTCGTCTGCAAACTTACTGAGGGTGCACTCGATCCCCCTCGTCCAGATCATTGATAAAGATATTGAACAAGACCGGCCTGAGATGTTCAGAGGCTCTTGCTGCCGCTGCTGAGGGGGCATTTCCAGTGGAAGGTGTCCCTTTGTAGGGACCGCTCTGTCACACGGTTCCCTGGTCAAAGCACCGTCATGAGCACAACGGCAAACAATTGCACACGGAGAGAGGGGCGCATGACCTAGACCTGTCTTCTTTTGGGTAAATGTTGAATGCGCTTGGGTAATACCTACTGATAGTATTCAGCACTTTGAATAGCATTTGTGTGTGAGCGTCCACACACGTTCCCATGTAGCTGGTAATTTGAATATGAATGAACAGATGTTGCCTATATGATGGGTGGAAAGGATGTATTTTATTTAGTCGGGGCTCTGAGCAGACTCTGAAGAATTTAGTTCTAATACTGATTTGCCAGAGGTTTCCCTTGGAAGATTAAATACAAAAGTAATTTCTCTATGCCTCGTGAATGGAATGAGGATAATGAACGCTGCCTTTCTACTCAAGATTGCATCGGCGTGCTCAAGAATCACGTGTCATAGAAAATAAATAACTTAGCAAAAAAAAGAGAAGACAAACAGGAACTTCAAAATTAATAAGGCATAGACATTTGATTTATGATAAAAGATCAAGAAAGATTCAAGCATACCTAACTATGGCTGGTCAAAAAAGAAAAATATGAAGTTCTACAGAAAAATGAAAAGAGAATGACGGAACAGAATATGCTTGAATACTCAAATGCTAAGTTTTTTTTGGTCAGGAAGTATGTCATTGAAAAGGTGAAGAGAAAAAAGAATCGTATCAGGAAAGAGCTTAATTGAGAAAGTCAGAAATGAGGAAAAATGCAAATTAAAGGTAAATTTGAATTAAAAAGTGAGAAATTATGACTGAAATGCTCAGTTTCTCTTCCTTACGTTTCCTCTCAATTCCATTTTAAAAAACAGATGCTATATTGTCACTCTTAAATCTTTTATGAACAGTTGTTGGTATTGAGGGTATATTACATCCTCTCCTTGGCATCTCTGTTATTTCACACTTTATTTTTTTTAGGCCCCTGCTAAATGCCATTTGTTGGTAGTGATTTAACGCCAGTGAAGTTACTCAGGTTGCTCCATAACTTCCTCTTTAAAGAACTCGGTATCTGTCAAGGTCGTTCTCATGTCTAGGGATGACAGTTCGCCATACTGACAAAATTTCTTCACTGATGATAAACTGATAGATAAAAGAGTATTCTCAACTCCAGCTTGTTCAATTATTGTTTTTCCTTTCCTTTTCTCCATTAAATTGCATAAAAACGCTGGCCTTTATCAAAACTTACCACCAGCGACATCTGAAACACCACACTGATTTCCCAGTTCCTTGCGACGAGGAAATAACAGAATTATCTCAGAAAATGCTATTAAAAACTTTATAACCACTGAGATTACAAACCCCATCTGTGCTATCTGAGACTGTTAAGCATTCAGGACTTTGATTTTATGGATTTTGGTTTTCTGTCGGATTACTTTGCTTTGCCCTTCAGTTTCATGTTGGCCTTCAGAGCTGTTATTTTGTTCATCTTCCTCTTTTAAAAAGTCTGTTCCTTTTGAGCTCATACGTCATCACTGCTATTTTTAGAAAAGTAATTTCTATTTCGATACAAAGCCTAATTGCACAGTGATTGCTAATTGAATGACTCCACTTTCACCTGCATGCATATCATTTGAGAGCTGACATCTTCCTTGGGTGTGTTTCAGGCAAATGCTGAAATGAGGGCAAACCCGGAAACGGCCAGAGAGATCCAGAAGCTGCTGGCCCTTTTTGGCATACCTCCACCTAGAGTTTGACAAGCGTGCAATTGTTTGGCTCAATTGGAATCGCCTTTTGCTACAAGTATTGCTGGAGAGAATATATTTATGTAATGAGCGTCTATAAAACATTCACTTGGTCGACTCTGCTCATAGTTCAGTGAGCAGATCATAGTTCAGGGAGCAGATCGGGCTACGCGTCATCAAGTAAAAAATCAATTTCTGGAATTTCTTTTCTTCATCTGACCGTGATTTTTGGTCACCTGTAGATCTGACCAAGCTGCACTCATTGATAATGTAAAATCTTGTCTGGGGAGTGGATGGTACAAACTGTAACGTAAAGCGGGTAAGAGATCTCCTGGGGTTGGTCCCGGCTCTTCCTTTGAGCGTTGATTACATTTCCTTGCAGAGCAGAACAAAGTCATCCCGCGGAATGATGTAACCTTTTGCAATATGCATTCACTCATGTGGGCGATCCTCTAGGTACTTCTGAATTTCAGTGGGGAATTCAGAAAAAGTCCTCAGGGGGCACTGAAACATTTCATTATGCAGAACCACGGAAGTGGCATTGGCCGCTTATCACTCTCTTGACACCCACCCATCACAGACTTTCGCTGAGCCCAGTGGTACCCTCCTTTCGCAGCTGGATCGCTTCTTTGCCCCAAACCTATTCTTAGTTGTTGCTTGTGCGTTAGAACAGTAGTTCTTTTTTGAAATATTCCTCTCAATGAGTGTCTGCTTTTGCGACATATTAGGAATTCTTATGCCAAATCTTGATCTTTTTTCCCAGGTGGAAGAAATGTCACCAGATTTAGCCAGTCCAACCCTTCCCTTTGATAAATTACTGCTTGTCTTTATTGCTTTCTCTTAAAGTCAGATTGTATCATCTGACTCATGTATAGGCATCAGAGGTGTCTGATAACTGGAGTATTAGCCTGCCAAATGTGACGATACCCCTACTGCAACAGTCTTTAATAACTGAGTCTACCTGTCGACTGTCCCCTGCGGCAATGATGCTGAGCTGTTCCGACCTTACGGAATGGATCCATCCTGACCTTCCTCCATTCCAAACGAGGTCAAGAAAAGTTAGCCTCGTGCGAAGAGTTGCACCTCCTAGCATGAGGTGATTTGACGAACGTCAAGTGGCTGAGGTACAAAAAGCTGAAAAGTAAAAGGCAAAATGAGGAAATATAATTCACTCCTCTTCGGTAACTGCAAGGGTACTATCGTATCCTGGAGTCACCTATGAAAGAAATTATTCCCTTCAATTTTAAAATTTCTGCAACAGTTTAGAACAGAACGTGTTCCCCGTTAGCTGCTACGGTTGTGCTCTGACCGCTGCTTCATCTGGGGGCCCTCACAAAAGGAGGAGCTACCTTTTAATCATCAGATTATTTAAAGTGACCCAGATACAGAAAGCAAGGATTAGATAAATCAGTCCTCCCCCAAGCTGATCTTGTTATTTAAAAGCCCTCTGGTTTCCTTTCCTCTATGTCCTTCTCTAAGCTCATTGCAAACACATTAGGCAAGAAATATTGTTGTTTAAATTTGCCCCCCTTGCGGTTACCACTTCCTCTTTCGACACACAGGAGATGCTAGCGTGACTGCTAGAGCATTCTTATCCGGACTGTTCATCAGATTGAAGCAATCCGTAGAGTAGCACAGAATTTCCAGCCTCCATATGCTTTCCCAAAAACGAGCGAGAAGAGGGCTTGTTGAACGTCCATACTCAACGTTACCACAAAAGCAAAGGGAGGATTTATGTGATTCTCAGAGAAGTCGTCAGCTTGTCTCTCTCGGGATGACCTAGGATCTGCTTTACCAGAGATTGCTCTCCCCATGGTTTGCAAAGATAATCTTACCTTCAGAATGGAGCATATTTTGCGGAGTATTTGCTACTCCATTATGACAAAAGGTTTTAATTCCACCGACTGGGCTTTCTGCCCTTATACCAGTATATTTAGAGAGCCGGATTTTTAGCTGCTGTATATCAAGAGGAGTCATTTAGCTGCAGTGCATCATTGCTAATGTAATAAAGGATCGGGCCCATTATCTCTTCACTGGAGGGGGTGGAAAAAAAAAAGGAAGAAATGCCTTCTGGAGGATTATATGGATTTTGAGAGACGTAAACAAAAGTAATACATCAAGAGCAATGAAAGAACAGATTTATTTATTCATCCTGCCTTAAACTAGTCCAAGTTTCAGCTGCCTGTCTCTTACAGTGATTATCAGTTAATGATAAACAACCCTTATTCCCGATCTTGAAGTATGATCTCAGGCAACCATGGGAGCGGAGCTGAGCGGGAGGCCTGTGCACGCGCGACTGAAGCGGCGCTCGCAGATTGACACAGCATTACAGGATAGCGGACTGTGAACGTAAGATGATGATTGTTACTATCATCAGCCCATTCACGTGGGACTTTCCCATTTCCCAAATAATTCATACAGTTAAAGGAAAAACAACCCTATGAGGACGCCCGGTTTATGGTGTCACCTGCAGAAGCAGCAGCGCGGTGATGTGGAGGTACGGGACTGGTTGGCTTTTCTCCCCAAAGCCGCTCTGAGGATCAGGAGCTCTTAAAGAACAAAGGAGGGTACTGAGCCAGCCTGATGTCTGTCTCTGGGATCCCAGCTGCAGCCATAAAATAACCGAATGTGACAGGATCTCAACCGAGAAAGGCTGAAAACGAACTGAAAATATTTACAACCTACGCCTTGGTCTATTTTGTTGACTTGCGGTCTCTGTTAAAGTGCTATAAAGGGACCAATGGTCCAGGCTGAAAGGTTTTAATTTAAACAAATAGTGGGTTTCTTCAGCTGCTATTTATTCTTAAAATGCATAAACTTTAGGAGCCTGCAGTAAACCCGACATACCAGCTGGCAGGGTAAGGGCTCACCAGGCCAACACGCCACATTTCACCCCTACTGTAATGACGCAATCTGCGACGATGAGAACCGGGCAGCGGAAACGTTATCCGCAGATATTTATGAGAGCGTAGATAACTGAGTCACAACCAAATAAATACAAACATTTTATTTATAATTTTAGTGCGATATAGTCCTCCTCCCAGCCCCCAACCATACACATAAAATAAGTTGTTGTTTTCACTTTTCCTTTACCATGTTTGGAAGGCAAACCCCAAATGCTGTTTTGGACGACTGCCCAGAATTCAAACGCGAGACTCTGCCCTGGCTAAGCTTTTGGGCCCTAACCCACGCCCAGTGTCAAGGTTATGTTTTCCTGTGCACAACTAATCTATTCTCTTCCCGTTATCCTCCATCAGCTCGGTTTCTATTACAGGTTCCCTCTTCGTAAAAATGACATTTCCGAGGCACGGAACATCTTGATTTCTGCCTGGCTGTGTTTCGGGCTCTGTTGTTGCTTTGCTGCTCTTGCGGAGAAAATCGTGATATTTGAAGCTGCTAAAACAGAACGTTTGTGCTCTTTAAATTTGGCGTCCGAGCTAGGAAGTGACTTACAGTAAGACACGCTTCCCAAGAGAGGGGTTCTTGCAGCGGCGAGGCAACAGGTGCCGTATGCATGGCGCTACACTTGGAGGTCCGTGGGATCTCTCGTGAATGAACTTACCGAGTTCATCACAAACCCAGACAACATCATTTACCCGTAGGCTTTATAATTATTGCAGTTGTGTGAGTACCGAGTGGAAAACGCTATTTATATTACTAGGGAATTAGTGAGACAGCTGAAGGGGTGGTACTATTTTCAGCGTAGGCTTCTGTGTCACTGCATTTTTAAAATTTATTTATTACAAATTAGTTTTATGATCTGTCATCTCAAACAAGTAAATACTCTTTCATTGTTTTGTTTGTTTAACCGTTTGGCCCAATAAAGAAGAATCGCCAGCCTCCCTAAATCCAGGAATTCTGCTCTTTTTCCTAAAAGTTTTTCTCAGCTTTAATCTTTACAGCCTGTGGGACCCTGCGGGCCTCAGCATCTGCTGTGTGTAATGAATGTAAGGATTGTCACCTAAATGATTAGCTAACACTTGCTGGGGAATTTTACAGTAGGTCAGAATCCCGTAGCTCTCCTGTGCCCTTAAAGATGTGCTGCTTTACGTCGAATAATTCGATGCTCGCAAATGCTTACATCTAATCTGCGTGTCATCCTTTTCACTGGCACTTTCCAGCTTTGTTATAAAAGGCAACGATCCCCCCGGAAAATGAATATATACTGATGTGCTGCTCATTTTGAATCATGGAGGAAAGAATCTGGTCAGAAAGCATAAGGTGCTTTCATCAATATCGGAAATCCACAGTATTTAATTTAGCTGGTTGTTGATGCGTCCAAAAGATGTTTTTACTCAATCTCTCTTTCTCATAACGTGGATATGGGACGAAACAAAAATTCCCTCCGTGAAGGCGCTGTCAGCATCACCACGGTGCAGTCAGAGGGGCGGGAGGACAGGAGGGGAGCAGAGTGCGCTTTCTTCCTCAGTCTCTCAAGGTGGAGCCAGATGTGAAGCTGGAGAAAGCTGCCACTTCTCTCAGAAAAAGGAAAGACTCTTGAACTGAATTACGATTCTCAAAGGTGTCATCTGGTTTTTTTGCACTGGTGTTGGTTCAGCGCTTCTCCTTATGGTTGAAGTAGAATCAAACTCCCTGCTAGGCTCCCAAGGAGAACATGCAGAGGAATATCCAACTGTCTTCTGAGCATTGCAGTGGTACGTTTTACACAAATAGATCTTCTTACGGTAAAGCATTTAAAGATAAAATCAAGCAGTATGCAGGCAGTGCGTGTCACACCTCGGCAGCGTTGATCTGAATGCTTGGTAGGCACGACAGGCTCACTGGAGAAAAAAGCGCGGTAGTTTTCCAGGAGTTTTGGTTGTTTCCGACTTGTGAAAGCCTGCTAGAAGACATCAGTTTAAATACAGTTGTTTACTAAAAAAAACCCCCAAAAACCCTGAAATGGTTTTTTTTAACGTATATAGTATTGTACAGTTAATCAATATTTAGAGTTCTAGTTCGGATAGTAAACGTTATTTCTAATCCTCTTTAGTCATGGGTGTAATAAAGGGTAGTTTCCTTCTATCCACCTTTGCATTCTCAATTTCATGATGCTTAAGCTGCCACTTGAGCAAGATGGGCTTTTGATTTGAATATTCTCAATCTTTCTTTGGAGTAGCCCGCTTTCCCTTGACTGTATGGCAAAATGAGGCTCCTCAGGCGCCTTAAATTTGGCAACTTAAAATTAAATGCTGTGAATTTCCCGTTAGCATATCTTCACAAATTTGACAAATGCATACTTGCTTGAATATAAATATAGATGTAGTAGTCCGAATATTTCTGGGATTTTTTTTCCTTGAAAAAGAATACGGATTATATGTTTGTTTTATGGAAAATGTATTTTAATGGAAAAGAAAGAGGAATGTGAATAGTTGGTAAAGTTACCGCTATATAAAACTTCCAGATTTTGATGTAAGCTAACCAAAACAAAAAGAGACTTTTAAAAGTTAAAGTAGGTACCTTGATCTATCCTCAATTCACCCTTTTAGGCAGAGAATCTCTCCTGCTAAGATACAATCCTCTTATGAAGAGTTTATTTTTAGACTGGCTGAAAATAATGCTCTGAGCATAATGCACAACAAAGTTCCCAGAATTGTGATATTGTTGATTCTATCAAGGTGTGTGTTCTTCATTTAGCTTGTAGTGTTGCATTTATTTGTAACTCTCATATTTCACTGGTTAAAATTAATTCATTGCTTGGATTGTTAGGGGGTTTTTCACAGAATCGCAGACTGGCCGAGGTTGGAAGGCACCTCTGGAGGTCATCTGGTCCAACCCCCCTGCTCAAGCAGGGCCGCCTAGAGCAGGCTGCCCAGGACCACGTCCAGATGGCTTCTGAACATCTCCAGGGTGGGAGACTCCACCACCTCCCTGGGCAACCTCTGCCAGTGCTCGGTCACCCTCACAGGAAAAGAGCGTTTCCTGCTGTTCAGAGGGAACGTCCTGTGTTTCAGTTTGTGCCCGTTGCCTCTGGTCCTTTTCCTTCCCTGCATAACGTTCTCCGAGAGAGGGTAGCCTTTGCTGGAGTGGTTATTTCCTCTCCTGTGGAGATTACTGGAGACGGAGATAAAAGGAAGCAGCGAGTGAAGGTAGACTTACCTTCTTTCAACTGTTAAGGCGAGATGTAAATGTCACCAGTTTAGGCTAATACCCATGGAAAAATGGGGAAGACAGGGAGATGAATTGTATGTTCCTGAATAAAGATTTAAATCAGGAACTTACCGTTCTTGTTGAAGTTGAGCAATATTCTGAAGAGTAGAAAAAATCCTGACACAGTTATTGAACTTAAAGGCCCCAGAAATGATCACCATCTTACTGTGTAAAATGATAATGGCTTTAAACTACAGGGGGGTAGATTTAGACGAGATATAAGGAAGAAATGTTTTACGCTGAGGGTGGTGAAGCGCTGGCCCAGGTTGCCCAGAGAGGTGGTGGGTGCCCCATCCCTGGAAACATTCCAGGTCAGGTTGGAGGGGGCTCTGAGCAACCTGATCTAGTTGAAGATGTCCCTGCCCACGGCAGGGGGGTTGGACTAGATGACCTTTAGAGGTCCCTTCCAACCCAAACTATTCTCTGATTCTGTATATTAACACGTGACCATAAATGGGAAGATTTTATAATGTGTGAGCTGTTTCATGAGTAGTCTAAGCTTGCCTCACCCTTGTCTCATTCTTGTCTCATCCTTTGTGCCAATAGCTGTTCCTTTTTGGGGCTGGCTTAAATTCTATCAAGAGCAGAAAGAGAAGGAGGCACAGGGAGGAAGGAAGAGCAATTTCACAAAGGCTTCTCTTAGGTTACGTTAAGCGCCGGGTCCTATGAAGGAAACTCTAGAGTGACCCAAAGGAAACCGAGCTTTGATATGGGCAGCGTTTTGTGCACAGAATCTTCCTTGAGAAGCGCAGTTGCAGAATTGTAGTAAAGGTTGCAGAAAAATCCTAACTAATTTGGTTTTCATTTGTGACCTTGAGAAAATAACTTTTTCGTTTCCTTGATATGAAGCAAAACTGGGGGGAGAAGGCTACCAAAACGCCCAACCAAAAACCCATGCAGTGAGATGGAGAGGCAGAGGAGGCAACTGGTCTGTGTCGGGCAATCCGCTGGTTGTGTTGACCTTCTCAGTGGTAATTACATCTTGAAGAGTACGTAGGAATGAGCGTTTGCTCTATGTAAACAGTTGCGTTAGATGTCAGTTGTCTCCTCTTTCCTGGTAGTCTCGGTGATCTTCTAATATCTTCTAGTAGCCTTAAACAGGTCCTGGAGGCCTTTAAAATAAAATAGATATGTTAATCTGGGTTTACGTTAGCTATTTAATCACAGGGTATGTTGCTAACTCTCATGTGTCATCTTAAAAGAGGCAAACTGAGGGAAGAGATATCTCTATTGTCTCTCTTTTCCTTATCAGTATGAATACAGGGAGATATATATGGATATATGGTATATAGATGCTGTAGGTATATAGACACGAAAGGCCACATCTTCATGGACAAGCATGGGTAGGCTAGTCGTTCAAAGGCACTGGCTGCTAATCCGAGTTCGGAAGATGTGTGCTTCTGAGCATTTGGTACTGCATGCAGAGACTATGGTTCCTTGAAAGCCTGCCATAAAATAAAGCTCAAGCGAGCTATATAACTATGATTTTCTAAATGCTCTAATAATCCCTCTGCTTCCTCAAACTGTGTTCTTCATTAGGGCTCGGGCAAAATTTAATGATACAAATTGTGAGTCATATATAGGCTTGCCAATTTGCATTAATAGCTTGAAGAATCATTGAGAGCGACTCATTTTCTCAAATTAGCAAGTAAATCAGTGAATGCAGTAGAAAGAATGGAGTATGAAATATACTCTATTTGTTTAGCGTTAATTTCTCATTATAACTTTATATTATAGCAGTAAACATCTTGCAGTACACACTTGTAAGGATAATGAAATCTGAGTACTCTGTCCTCACTACAAATGCTCTGATGAAATCATTGCTTGAAAATGAATGTTATATATCATTACAAAATTAATTTCTATTTTTCAGATGATGCACGAAACCTAAACATACAGACATAACGTAATTACGCAGCCGGGATTTCAGAAAAAGCAAAATAAAGTGTAGTTCTCCTTTTCCAGGTCACATTTCTGTGCCACAGTCAGTATTTTTACTTTAATTCTGGACTGTGTTTATACAGTATGGCATCATAAGCTGAAGGAAAATTTATTGAAATAAAGATTCCCCACCCCGGCTCAATAAACCCTCTGTGTCCCATTCCACGTGCTAAAACAGGGAGGGGAGAGGTCAGTCTCCTTTGCAATACGTCCATGGAGAGTCATTAACCAGAATGTCGTGGATTCGGTAGAAGACGCTTTGGGGCAGTGAAACAAAAGCCTAGGGAAAACAGGTTTTCTTCAGTTTGCAGAGATCTGGGGTCTTGAGCGTTGAAATATCTCTAGAAGCAGAACAGGGAAACCACGTTATTGCCATATAGCTCTTTGAAACTAAAAGGTGAGGAACGGGGAAGGGGATTTTAGGTTAACGAAAGTAAAGGAAATGAAGGGAAGGATACGCTGCTGTTCTGGGCGTTGCCATTTAACTGCAGGACTGGCCGAGAGAGACAGAAACTTGCTGTGTAGGATACAGACAGACAGACACGTCCTAGAAACTACGCAGGACGGGAAGAGGCGTGGAAGTCCTGGGGTCCGGTGGACAAACGAGAAGGGAGAGCTCCTGCAGGGCTAACAGGTATATCCCACTGGGCAGAGCTCTGCCAAGGAGAGCGGCGGTATTGGGAATCCTAAAATAGGAGTTTTCTGACCAAGAGCCAGGATCGTTGAGGTCAGGAACACTGCAGTTAGAAGCTCTGAAGCCAGTGCTTCACTGTGAGAGCAGACTTCACCCTGCCAGCGGAAAAAATCGGGCTTGACCTTGCCAGGGGGAGAAATTCAGGGGAAGCTTTTTCAAGTGTGTCTGGTATAGGCAGTTTTTGCATATAGACCTTGGCATGCTGTTGCAATTTCCAAAATAAGCCAGATTTTAAGGAAATACATACAGTGGTTTTAAACTACAAATAAAGCTTGAAGGAAAAAAAGAAAAAGGCTATGACTTTATGTGCAAGAATTTCCTTACCCCCAATTGCTGTAGTTTCGGGTATGATTGTAGGACGTGAGGAGGATATCCTTGATATAATGGGCACTCTTCTGGATCTCTGTGTGGAACAGCATTTAGTACTTCCTGGTACTAAATGGTCATGAAGTCATATATGTATTGTTTATGGTCTCCTAATCCAGGATTTGTTGTCCTGGTCCTGTTCCAGAACTAGGGACTTGAGCTGATTAAAAAAAAAAAAAGATTCTTCAAAGCTTTTAAGCAAATTGATTTACTCTGGCTTGAAAATTCTCGTATTCCCCAAATTTGTATTAGTCGGTGTCATCCTCGTGTTCATCCATGTAACATTAAGTGCTAGAAGGATTTTACGAATGGCGCGTATTACCATTTTAAAAACTGCTACATTAGACTTTAATGTTAAAATACTGATGAGGCGGGTGAAAATTACTATTAGTTATACCTAATGTGTTGCCATTTTGTTTTTTTTCGGAGTGGGAAGGAAAACCGAAACGGTGAGCCAGCTCGGTTACCTGCCGTTTTCTCCGTGCTGTTCTGCACAAGGGCAACCGACAAGAAACCAGTCTGTTGATAATTCCCACTGCCGGCTCGGTCCCTATGCCTGGCAATCCCCTGCCCTTCCGCACCTTCCTAATTACACGCCGAACAGCGTTCCTTCATTTTACGCTGCGATGAATCATAGAATCATAGAATCATTAAGGTTGGAAGAGACCTCTAAGATCATCGAGTCCAACCATCAACCCAACACCACCATGCCCACTAAACCATGTCCCTAAGTGCCTCATCTACCCGTCTTTTAAATACCTCCAGGGATGGGGACTCAACCCCTTCCCTGGCCAGCCTGTTCCAATGTTTAACCCCTCTTTCAGTAAAGACATTTTTCCTCACATCCAATCTAAACCTCCCCTGGCGCAACTTGAGGCCATTTCCTCTCGTCCTATCTCTTGTTCCTTGGGAGAAGAGACCGACCCCCACCTCGCTACAACCTCCTTTTAGGTAGTTGTAGAGAGCCATGAGGTCTCCCCTCAGCCTCCTTTTCTCCAGGCTAAACAACCCCAGTTCCCTCAGCTGCTCCTCACAGGACTTGTTCTCCAAAGATCTATCTTCCCCCGGTTAAAGAGCTGTCCGAGGAGCAGCCAGGAGGCCAGCACACCCCCCCGACTCGCCGGCCTCCCGGCCCCGGGGTGGACGTGGAAGAGGCTGGCTCGTTTGCTCAGTCTGTGCTTCCATTTTGCTGCCTGGTTTTAGCAGTGGTTTGGGAAGAAGGAAGCTGCCTGTCAAAATGTGGTGCAGCCTGGCCTTACCGTTAAGAGGCTTTTCTTGATGTCTAACCTGAATTTTCTCTCCAGCAACCTCAGTAAACTATGCGCTTTTCTATTTGTTTTAGTCATCGTGAACATGCAGAACAGACCTTTACCCTCCTCTTTAAAGACTGTTGTCTTGTTTTCCTTCAGTTTTCCCTTTCCAGACAGAACACCACCAATTACTAGTCTCTTCTCAAATTAAAATAGCTTCCCCAGGGAGATATATTTTTACGCCAGTGCAACGACTGTCTTTTATTGCAGCAGAATGAGCTCATTGACCAGTGGCCCTCTGGTAGACCACTGTGACCTCCAGGTCCTTTTCTGCAGAATTCTTCTCTAACTCATCGTTCCCTGTTTGCATAGTTTGTTTTTCCTGCAGTAGTGGAGAAACTTGTATTTGTCCTTACTAAATTACATTTCCAGCTCTTTTCTCCAGGGTAACAGGAACCTTTCAAATTATGATCCTGTTGTGTGGTGTGTTTGCAGACCATCTTGTTCATGCCGTCTGTAGCTGTAATAAGAGCACTCTGTTCCATCCTTCAAGCCATTACGGAGGATACTGGATAATACCTGCCAAAGACAGACCCCTGTGCAAAGCCACTCAAAATACATCCCACAGTTTGGGCATTGAACTGCCGTTAGCTGTTCTCTGGGTGCCATTTTTTAATTATACGTCCCGTGATTGTTGATGGAAGTGCCGGAATATTGTGTAAAGCAGTATTAAAAGACTTGCTACAACGTATATGACATATATCATATGACATAGACAACATAAATTACATTTATTGCCTGAGCAATCTTCCACATTTGTAAATGCAGGGGGGGGTTGTAAAGACATCAGTTCTACAATCTACTGCATCATCTAGTGACTGAAAAATGAGATTTCGCTTAATTAGGAAATGCCTGGAACGTTTCCACAGCAAGTATGCTAGAAAGAATAATATTGGCTTCTCTGAAGCAATGTTCTTTGTTATCACAGTATTTGCGTTCATTCCGACCGCCTGTGTAAATGCACAAGCTTATCATCCATTGTGGCAGCACGCGAGATTTTTAAAAAAAATTGCACGTTTGAAGTCTGGTTTATGGTCTATGTTCTAGCCAAAAGTGCTATTCCGAGACAGAAGAATGTTTTCAGGAGTATAGGTGATTACGTCCTCTCGTGTTACGTGGTAATCTACGGAATATTACAGAATTTTCTAAGGGCTTTTTAACAATCTTAAAACCTCTTAGAAGAAAGTTATTAATCAGGCAGACAGCTCTCCTCCATGCCTTTCTTTCATAAGGATTTTGTAGCTAATTAAGTAAAATTGTTTGCATTAAAGTATTTTAATGGGAAGAAAGGACTTGTGTGTCTAATGAATTTGCCTGTAGTTTGATTAACTTAGAAGAATTTTTTTAAATTACTGTATTATCCAGAGCAGATTCTTTTAAGAACATTTTAATGAATGTTTATAATTAAATGATGGATGAACTTACTGTATGGTCAGAAATGCAGTTGTTACTTTGCAAGGTTGAGTTCCTTTATGTTTGATGATTCGCAATATTTTATGTATTACAACATTTTATGTCGTATGTTAAGCCTTCGTCATCTCCGCTCAGCTTGTCATGAGGTACAGACTTTATGGTCTCTAGGGGTTGATGTCTTTGGTTAAGTTAATGTAATAAATGCAGGAAACTCTTGCTTCCCTGTCAGCTTTCATAAAACTTTATTGCCAGCTTTACAACCCCTGAGCATTATCAGCAAGGAATAGCTGTATTAATAATTAGTGTGTCCATTGCTTCCCTAAAATATGTGTCAAAAGAAAATGAGTGTGAAAGCATGTAGAGTTTTGTGGGTTTAAATGGCATTAAACCATATTAAGCTAAAAAAATTATTAAGCTAAAACCATATTAAGCTAAAAAATACCAAGTTGTTCTACTTGCGTACTTAAAACATTTCAGTTAAAAAGCACAAATGCATTTTTTAGCCGTGTATTTATTTGGGGTTCATTATTGTTGGCATATTCCGTCTCCTCACTACAATATTTTCTCGTGTGTCCTTCCTAGAATGGCTTTACTCCTTTATATATGGCAGCTCAAGAGAACCACATTGAGGTGGTGAAATATCTCCTGGAGAACGGAGCCAACCAAAGCACAGCTACTGAGGTGAGGTACATTGTTCTTTTTTTACACACACTCTTAATTAACTTTGCCTTTATATTCAGATCGCTTAACGTCAGAAGGTTTTTCAGACGGAGTATTTTGAGAACTTTCACGCTTTCATTTCACCGAGTTGTATTTATGAATCTTACCCTTTTTTTCTGCACGCACAGAAGACAAGGGTGAACTGTTCTGGAAGTGGTGAGAAGTCAAGGGATGAGATCCAGCCTGATTCATCTGACAGCAAAACTTCTGCTGACTTTAGGGAGCCCAGGATTTTCTCCTTCAGTTTGTGCCCGTTTCTCCTGTCAGCTTCCTGGAGAACTTTCTGAAAAATGAACGAGGCTTTGAGGAGAGGTCCCTAGGGCTACAGAAATTAGAGGAGGCCAAGGTGGTATTGTCAGGGGAACGGAGTGAATAGCAGAGCGATCATAGGCTAAGCGGAGAGGTACAACATTTTCATTTGAACAGGTTTACGTCTCCGACAAAGCCCATGAAAACTCAAGCATCTAGGAGTACCATCTTTGTGCGGGTATGGACGTCCATCTACGGATATGGACGAGCCGTGTGAAGTAGTAATAGGAAGGTTTGTCTCCTGTCAGAGCTTTTTCTCATGTTTATTACTTTTCCCTAGTTTGTACAGAAACTTACCCATTCTGGATTGCCTTCACAAATGGATGAATTTGAAATGATGGTGCATTTATGCTCGCTCTCCTTCCCTTTAAACCGAACTGCCGGTGTTAACAGCTGCTTTACTGTCCCTTCTTTCAATGGATACTGTACCATTTGATGACAGCTCCTAAAATAATCCTCTCGTGGCCTGCATATATGGCGATCACGTTACATGCCAGCTTTCTGAAATATGCAATCCCCTGTGATTGCCAGGCAACGTGGCAGAAACACACTCCTCGGGAAGGAGCCGAGTGGAACCGTGGCTTCCCCAGGAGCCCGGCCCGGCTACAGCCCGCGCTCACCCGCTCGCTGCCTTTCTCCCGGTAACTTTTACTGGCTGTGATGATCTGGTGCAATGGAAAGTCATTCATGAGTTTACAGGAACTGTGAGGCCGAGGTGGTTATAATTCACGTGGCCTCTGCTTGAATGCAGACGTCCAGGCATCACTGGAACTCGCGGTATAGTCTGATTTATTTTAAAAAAGGCGAGGGGGGGGGTGAGAAAAAAAAAAACATCAAATGCCACCACGTGGCCTCTGCTTGAATGCAGACGTCCAGGCATCACTGGAACTCGCGGTATAGTCTGATTTATTTTAAAAAAGGCGAGGGGGGGGTGAGAAAAAAAAAAAACATCAAATGCCACCCTCTCTGAACCCGAGTCCAAGTGTGTCTTCTGCCATCAGAAAGGTCAGTTCTCACTTTTGCAGCTTGGAAAGCAAAGGCTGTCTACCCCCTTACCGCTTAAGGTCTTGCTGTGGTGATGGCTTCAGTGATCCGAGTGTTACTGAAGGATGGCCTGAGCCACTGTCCGCTTTCATTCCAGAGTTAGTCTCATGGGGGGAATGAAGAAATGGTACATTAAGTAAGGTGGGATGGCAGCCTGCACTGAGGATGCCACCGAAATACATGGAGAAGGACCTTCTGTTTGGCATCAAAGATTGGCTGTCCTCACGTGGGGAGGTGGGGAAGTGAAATGCTTTCTCCGAGCTCCGGTCAGCCATGCTTTCCAGAAGCAATAGGAGAGGGAATGCCAACAGAGTTGTGTCCTTTTAGAGAAGGATGGAAGATAAAGTGGTGCAAATCAAATGGACGATCTTGTCTTTGAAGCTTGGAAACTTGCACTGCCTTTGGATATATTTCGTTTCCTCTAACGCTTGTATAAGTATATATACAAAATGAGAGTAAGGATGAGCTCAGTTTCACAGGGCCTCTAATCCAGGATTTGTTCTCATGTTCCCAGAGGCGAAAGGCAAATACATTAAGCCATTTCAACACCTAATGTAGCCCCAATCTCAGAATTATCTTTACAGTTCAGCTGTTTCGTCAGCTGTTCACCCTCTTTCAATTCACTGAACAGAATTTAATCTCTATTACAGAAAGAAACCATAGCAGTATCGCTGTTACAACGCACTTACCCACAGTTCTACGCAAAAGGGAGTGAATGTTATTAGATTACTAAGGGGAAAAATTGCTTCGGCAATTCTTCAGATGTTTCTTTCAGCATATGTTAGCTCTCATTCCTTCCTAAGTTGTCCTTTATTATTTTATCATCTTTCCGTATTCCTATTCCAAATCAATTCCGTCTCGTTCCTATGCCTTTTACAAGGTATCTGAATCAGTTTTCTCGCTTTCTGGCTATAGTCAGCTCTTCGTCTAAGTCGGAAGGACCGACTACAGCAGACCTTGTTTTATTCCCTTCCCTTTTCTTTCGTTGTTATTCACCATGCCTCCGGTCACAGACTCGGTTGGAGAGCTGCTCTGTTCCTCGTGGTTCAGCTGCCCTCCGATCTAGCATGTGGTCACAGCACAGGCGTGCTTGGGCAGCGTGCAAGACTTGAGCTAGATTCAGTTTATCTAGTCAGAATAAAAGAGATGGGAGCAGGCAGTACTTCAGCTGAGATAGCAAGAAGTCGCGATGCCATGACACGTTTTAAAGCGTTGGCAATCCGGGGCGTGTGTGTGTGTAGGAGCAAGACAATTTGAAAATAATTTTAAAACAAAGCTAAAATTATGAATGAAAAGCAGAGAGATTTTTCTGACTTCGTTTTTCCAAAAAGTACAAACAATCTAATGTTTTCCTGCTTCAAGTTAGAATAAATTCCTAAACGTGTTCTGGTTTTCTTCAGTCATAGTCCATGTGTAACTTAGAATGGGAAACAGCAGCAAATGCATCTGAAGATATGCTTTCTTTCCGCAGAGACGTGAGATACTCAGAAACGGGTTCCCTCTATAAGTTTCACATCTACTTTGTTCAGCGCTCACTAATCCTTACCAAATAATTGCTAAAAATATGCTTTGTGGCCCATTTTAAGATGAGAAGTAATTAAGAGAGATAGTGTAGAATGATCCTTTGCTTGTACTTGACTTAAAAAAAGACTGCTTTGAAGTGGAAAAAGCGTGCTTCCAACATGTTTGAAGTCACATCTGGGTTAAAAAGTTGTGCCTCCGATGTCATTTCACTGGAGACGGTGGTGCAGAGGTAGAAAACACCTGGTAGTCTGCTTATCAGATTTCTGTGTGTGAACAGCGCTGTGCAAATCACCGAAGCCGTACGCCCTTCAGCTTACTGAGCACATCTTGTCTTCTCCTCTACCAGGACGGTTTCACTCCCCTAGCTGTTGCACTGCAGCAAGGACACAACCAGGCGGTGGCCATCCTCCTGGAAAATGACACCAAGGGGAAAGTGAGATTACCGGCTCTGCACATCGCCGCTAGAAAAGACGACACCAAATCGGCGGCGCTCCTACTGCAGAACGACCATAATGCCGATGTGCAGTCCAAGGTAACGTGCTGCCGCCGCAGAGGTAACGGGGTAGTCAGGCGGCCGAGTGCCGATGGGCAACGAACTTCGACTTCCTTCGTCTTAACGGTTAAAGGTTTTTCTGGGGACAGACAAGTTGTGTGGCCAGTATCACCAGTAATATATCTCCTTTCGCGGTGTTTAGCTACACGGTAATTACAAACTACTCATTTTTCTGCTTTTTAGTTATACCTCCCGTTTCTTTGGTAACCAGCTTTCTCTCGTTATTTGTAAACCAGAAGACACTGGAGTGGAAGCAGAAGCACTGCTTCCCTGTTAAATAGGATACTGGTTTATTGCCCACGGGAACATAGGTTGTATTTAAAGTTAATGCATGCTTGAATGGCTTTTCCCATAATTAACGGCATAACTCATTTCAAAAAGCAACATAGTTCTTCGTTTTGCGGCCAGTCTTTAATATTGTTCCTCTTTTTCCCAAACCATGCTGCATCAGATGATGGTGAATAGGACGACTGAGGTACCGAGATCAAAAATTTTTAATTACTCTTTCTGTTACTTATAATGATTTTCTCTGCTCTGTGGCAATATTTCTTTATTATTTAGCACTAAAAGTGAAGATAAGACTCTTTTTTAATACACAGAAATTTGTGACTCAGCAAACCTATTTTTATTCATCCTTTGTCTTAGAATTTCTTTTTATTTGTGTCACTATTGAAGTAACCTTTTGAGAATTCACATCAGTTCAAAGAAGTCTGAAGCGAGTAATGGAGCTAAGAGGATAAAGATGCTTTTCTAGCTCAATTTCACTAATTATGAAAATGCACTCACTTGGCATAACTAAATTAAGGTGTCTGGCTCAGCCAGAATAACGATAAAATTCATTTTCCTTCTTTCACAATAATAAACATGATCAGATCCTCCAAGGTAAAAACTTGTTCAGAGCATCTGCTTATTTTTACCATTGTTCTCATTATGATCTTTTCAATAAAGTTTTGAAAAGTCCTTAAGGGGTAGCACATAATCAGAATTGACCTGCAGCAGATAATACTGCATTTCTCACACAGATCCTGGAAATACCAACTCTCCAAGCACTTCCACTAAAAATCGTGGGTCTGATTGGCTAGAGCTGCGGTTTCTCCCCTAAAGATTATTGTCACGTTTAGGAAAAAGAATTCTTTCCGAGAATGCGGTCATTATTTGAATGCCGGCTTTTAAATAACGGAGTTTCTCTGTTAGATGGGGGAGTGAATTTTGAGCGGACGCACCCGTGTGAAAGCGTGTCACACCCGGTGTGCGCGCGCGCGGGGGCCAGTTGCCCTGAGGCGGCCGGCGATGTTCAGCTCCTCCCCGGCAGCTGCCCACGGGCACGTCCTCCACCGTGGTAGATGTGAAGGGGCTTAGCTCTCGTTTGTCGCCCGGCAGACGTGTGTCCGCGAGAAGGTAGTCGTTAATGCAGTACGCATTCAGTCTGTAGCTTAACGCAGTGTCGTAGTTGTGTGCCTGATACCCCCGGCAGACATTTCCCTGGCCGTTTATCACGGCAGGACGACTGTGAATTTAATGAGTGTGTGACTGTACTTTCACCAGGATCACCTGTGGGCTGGCAAGGAAGTAAATGGAATTAGGGTAAAATAGTGGGCCGGCTGCTTTATCTTTTGGGAATAAAGTTGATTTCAGAGTGCAACATCTGCCTACGTTTCAATATTCCATGAGTAGCCTAAAATGATGATTTGTACACTGAAAGAAATGAAGCCTAGTCGAAAACACAGTGTAGTCTAGAAGCCAAAAGTATTCTCTCTTTCCATAACTAACTGTAAGACCTGATCAAATCAGTGTAAAGCTCTTCAGGGAAACCTCAAAAGCAAGGTCCTTTCTACCTGAATTACTTGTGAGACTAAAAGCTTGCTCTGTGTCCTACTTTCCAAAGAATTAATCTTTTTTATGTTGTTGTCAAGCAATTCTACATCTCGTAGCTGGAGCAGGTTTCACCTTCTAGTGTTCAAGAGGCAATAAGTAAACTGTGATTTTTCTGATGTATCAAAGTTTCTTCAGATCCTTTGATATTCAAATTGTATATAAGTATAAATAATTATGATTCTTGTACTATGCTACTAAGTAGTTTCTCATGTACACCAAATTTGTGGGTTACGTGTTGAATTACCACTGCTTTTTCAAAAAAAAAAAAAAAAAGGAAAAAAAAAGAAGGAAACATAGAATCATAGAATAGTTTGGGTTGGAAGGGACCTCTAAAGATCATCTAGTCCAACCCCCCAAGTATTGAACCATGCTGTCAATATTTATTCTATGAGCAGTAAAATAAGAGTCCAACAACTTTTGTGGTCGTTCATCCAAAACCAGTAAACAGATGCAGCCCAAAAGACCCATGTTGCTTCTGAACTGTAAGAAGGAAACTTCCTTTATTTTCTTTAAGAATGGCTAATATATTAATATTTTATATGAGGAAAGCTACTTTTCTTATTGGCCACTGATTCAGAACACGGAATTGGAGAACGAAAGAACAAAGCACTTCCGATAACCTCTCATATGAAAATGGCACTCTCTGCCTGAAAGACTGTGCTGTATTATAGATGATCTGGATAAAATCGACACGATACGTTTGTTTGCCAGCAGCTTTTAAAATCAAGTTCTAGTTAAGTTGATTACCTTGTATAAAATGATTTCTATACTAAGGGCTGTTTCCCTTTGTAGAGTGGCTTTACACCTTTGCACATAGCCGCGCACTATGGAAACGTCAACGTGGCAACGCTTCTGCTAAACCGAGGAGCTGCAGTCGATTTCACAGCAAGGGTACGGAGGAATTTCTTTCTCTTCTTAGTTGCAACGGCCTGCGAAAGTGGGAGTCTTTCTTTGTCTAATTCTTAGTCAGGAGTAAGTGAGGAGCAAAGTGATGCTGAAATTCCGTTGTGTTCAAAGATGTCTTTTGTCGCGGTAATTCTTAAAGGTTGCCTCCGTGCAATGCACCAGAGTCCTTGGGAGTTGAGCAGCGACCAGTATTCCCTGCTGAAGGAAGCAGGCTCCTTCGACTAGCTCCAGAAAGCTGATATTCTCATAATGTGTCACCTCACTTCAGCTTTCCTGTCAGTTAGACATACTCCAGAAATACATGTAGGATTTATTGGCTTTTTCAGTAGTCAGTATTTACTCTGCTGCTTTAATTTGATATTTTCACATACAAACATATCTGGAAAAAATAAGGTAAGGTATATTGCCATTCTATAAATGCAACAATAAAAGTACTAGTTAATCGTGACTGCTCTTTTATGGTAAACAACTGCAGAGCTACATACTATAGTCTCTTTGCTGTTGTACGTTGCGTAGTTTGAAGCATGGCATCTGGTGCCATGAAAACCTCTGGTAATCCGTACCTCAGCATAGCCACTGGAGCACAATTTTCTGCTTGATTTTGCCAGACACACTTTGAATTACTTTAGGGTTCTGCCTTTCAGACTGACTTCCTCCTGTTGCCAGTCTGGAATAGCTGCTAATATTACCTCTTCCCTCACCCAAAGCGTTTGCAAGGACTTTCAGCCTAAACAGGACCTACTCCTTTACGCTATTGGCGCTACACTAAGAAGGTTCCTTTGTGTAGGAGTCACGCATTTGTGTACTCTGTGTACGTTGCAGTGATTTAAATGCATCAGTGTTTTGTGAATATTGACTCATTGGGACTCTGGTACGTGTTTGTTTATTTGTCCGACTCTGGGACTGTGACGTTTGCTGCTTTGGCAGATGCGCTTCTTCGTTTATTAAAAAACCCCGAACAGTGAATAAAGATTCTTGCTTAGAAAGGAATTACTAACTCTAGCTTATACGGTGTGTGCCTAGCTCCGATGCTCAAGTACATTTTTGTTTATTCTCTACAATGTGATGGTCTCATTTTTTTTGTGATCCGAACGCCATTTTACACCTTCAAATCCATCATGCTCATTGTTTGTTCTTTTCATGGTGTAGAATGGAATCACCCCACTGCATGTGGCTTCCAAAAGGGGAAACACAAACATGGTGAAGCTCTTGTTGGATCGCGGAGGGCAGATCGATGCCAAAACCAGGGTGAGTCTTTCTATTCCCCGAATACGATGTTGTCCCTTCTTGGGAATGGATTGGGATTTTTTGCTTGCTTGTTTTTGGTTTTGTTATTTTTTTTTAAGCCGGAGACTGGGAACACCGAGATTCGTAGCTAGGAATTCAGCTTCAGTAATCGTGTCTTGTTCTCTGTTCCTAAAGTGAGACATTAGATGCAGCTGTTATAAATGACTCAAAAAAAAAAAAAAAAAAGTTCAGCTGGACACAGCTCCAAAAATGTTAAACATTGCCTCCTCACAAGGGTAGTCTTTTTGAAACTTGGACCAAATTGAAATTGTGCCTCCAAGAATAATTTATAAAGAATTTTTTTTTTTTTTTTTAATTCAGAATCCTACCTTTAGTTTTCGGATTATTTGTTTTATGTAGACTGTTTTCTATGGTATCAGACTAAAGAATGGCAGGTATTGGTGATAGTAGGAGGCAGAAATAATCTTTCCTTTAGTCTCCTGTATAATCTACCTACATCATAGCAGAAAAAGCTGATGAAACTGATCTTTTTGAGGAAATAAGCCTGCTAGTTGGTCCAGCTTCACGCGACACAAGAACACGCGTGCTGCACAGCAATGGGAAGTGGAGGGTCTGGACTCAGCTAAGCCTTTCAGTCCCCTGACTCCTAAACGTCGGTGCCAGTCACGGTACGCCTCATGAAAACCGCTGTAAGTGGGCTGGCGGTCGCTTTTTATTGAAGAGTCATTACTGGGACCAAGTAACCTACTCTGTGCCAGCAGCCACTCGCCTCTTCCCCAGACTAACCTCAGAGAATTAGGTGACTCTCACTGGCTTCCTCCTCCCAGTTGTCCCGCTGAAATGCCGCACCAATACTGTGCTCGTTATTTATGGGTGATTTTGCAGTCATTCAGGACAAAAGAAAACCCCGTCAATTCGTATGGGCAGGGCTAATTATTTCAAATGGGATTTTGGAGTCACCTAGGAAAACGCGGTCGTTTATGCGAGCTGAACTGCACAGGACTCATTCTTGAAAGCTATTGGTTTTTGAGCGCTGATCTGCAAAATTATATCTCCAAGTAACAGAGGACGTTTTAGAACACAGAGTTGAGAGCTGGACATAAGAGTTTTTGTTTAATAAGGTAGGAAGGTAGAGGATATTGCAGCCAACTGCCCTTGTGGTTGATTCAACCTCTGCAGTTACTTTGATATTAATTACATCAACCATTTGTTGCTTCGTAAGCTAGGAAGACAGTCGTGATTATCGTATCTGTATGTGATTATGATTTTGATTTCTGATTATTTATGAAATGATGTCTTTCTTGCTCTCCTTTTTTTTTTTTTAAACTACTGATGATGGAAAATGCTGCCTCTCATAAAGGTGTGCAGTAAATCATCCCCAGTCAAATTTTCGACAAGTCCCTAAAATCTCACGGTAAAGAGGCATGAAATGGTAATAATACGCTGCAGCCAGGATATTCCACATACTCATAAGCGCAGCAGTCACACAGAAATGGTCCGTTTGGCCTGTGGAATGACAGTATTGAATTCACCTATTTCCTGTACAGTATTTAGATACTCGTTTTAGACAAGTTGGCACAGATGGTTGTAAAGGACGTCTTGGATTTTAGGAGGTCAAGGTGTATTCCCTTCCCCGCTCACCCGCAAAGATTGATGTGCAGTTGTGAATGAAACCGAAAGAACAGGACTTTGCCCAATGTAGGTGGAAGGTGCTAATTTTAGAGTCTTCTCATCGTCTTGGCTTCCTGGCCTTTGTCAGCTGCTACATCAGCTCAGAAGCTGTCAGCACAAAGATATCGGTGAAAACCCGTAAAGGTGTCCTAAAGCACACGTATCCCAGTGTGCAGAGGCTCAGCAGCTTCCTTCTGCTCCCATCTTCTGCCTTCTCCCTGCTCAAAGGCACACGGTGGCGGTCGGCTGCCTGTACTTCACAGTGGGGAAGATTCCAGAGCTTTGGTTTTGCTGTCAGTCTCTCTGTGGCGTGGTCTTGTCTTCGTGCCAGCTGTTTATAGCATCTCGGCGTCTTTTTCTTTTCCCTTTGCTTTGTCCGCATGCCTTGTGTGCTTTGCGACGGCCGTGAGTATGTAGGGTGTTGAAGAGGTAGGCTGCGCGCTGCATGCCGTGCATACGTGTGTTCTGTACTTTAAAGGACAGACTTCTGCCTCCTCCACCCCGGTACTAACGTGCTTGCCTTGCCATACCCGCCTTTCCACCTGCGTTCTTCCAGTAGGTCAGATTCACTGAAAAACAGTGGAATTAAATGTACTAGGATATTTCATTGCCCGATAGCTTGGGCTTTTATTCTTGGTCTCCATACCGCATCCAAATAAGCTCTTGGGTTAAAAAAGGACTCACGGCTTTCATTCAGTTTATTTTTAACTTGCTTTATTCCATGACATCTGATGATGCATAAATTAAGGAGCAAAAAGTTATTGTAACAGATTTCAGATGAGGCTCAGTACTTTAATTTTGCAGAGTTAATCTGTGAAATCTTTTTATGTTTGAAAATGTTCCATTGGAATGATCCATTAGGAGCCCCTGTATTGTCTAAAAAAAATAAATTAAAATGTACGTTCTTCAAAGGGAGTAAATTATGCATGTGTCCTACTGTTCCATGGTTAATGTTGCATGTCAGAGGAAAGCCCCGCTTCCTGCAGGAATTACATATTTTTATTTTCTATACATTTCATAATGTACTTGCTGAAATTTTATGGCGTTTCTCACTAGAGTATAAAGATGTAGAATTGCTAGTAAATCTGCTTGCTGCACTTAGGTATTTTAAAATAATATTTTACTTAAATTTTTTTAGCAAGTTTTAATGATTTTTCTCAACGAACTACTAAGTAAATTTTTAAAATGTGGAATTTCACTTCTCTTTTAGATTGTATCTAAAGCAAAAATGTAAACTCCATTCCCAATGATATTAATAGGATACTTTGGTTAGCACTGTCTGTTATATCTACGTTTGCGCTACTTCTGTTTACATATGGGCCTTATCTGGAGTTCCGTTTGCTAAGTAATTAACGCGTAAAATTTCTTATGCTAAAAGATTTCATATTTAAAATCTTAGGCAAACCTATATTCTCTACAAGTTTACCTGAATAAGAACTTCGATGACATATGTTTGTTTAAAATTTTAAAATTTAGCTAAACTTCTGGCCTGTACAACTTACGATGGTAGACCAGTGGAGCTGGGTTTCAGAAGCAATTGTGCAGACTGTGGCTAGCAATCAGCGTGCGGAAACTTGTTCTCTAGAAGATGGCAGAAAGTTCAAGTTAGGATTAAATCGATGTCATGTGGTCAAGAGTAACATGGCAATTATCAGATCTCACTTTGAGAGAAGGAAAGCATTTACAGCCTTCCTGAAACGTAGTAAGGATTATTACAGGGAGAATTATTTTAAGCATTTAAAAGCAGAGCAATTTCAGCATGCCCAAAATATATAGATTCCTATTAAAAAAAAAGTATTCTAATATAATGGAATAGTAACAGTAAGGATATGCGGGACATTGAAATGTTACTGACTGTTAAAGGGGTTTAGGAGGATTCTTTATGAATGCAGTTTTTGCAATATCTCTGTGTTTATCATCTCTCTATATAAATTGTATAGGGAAAAAAAAGAACGAGAATGTGAGACTTTTTTAGTTTTTGTATGCTTTTTTACTTTTAAAATAGAGTGTTATTCACAGGCCTTTGTCACCTTACTGGTATTTCTATTTTTGTGGGACTGTGTGCAAACACCCTTAGAAGCGGGGGAGGAACACGTTCATCACCTGTCTCAGATGCTGAAGTTGTCACACATTTTGTGTTCTTCCTGTTGAATCTTGCCAACATTGAAATTAATTTTTTCTTGCTCTGGGGCTTTTCTTTAGACTCCTCTTGCAGGCTCTTGTCCAGAGTATTTACCGTTGAAAAAAATCCCTGGAATGAAACAGAGCATCTAGTCTTGGAATGGAAAGCTTATTGTGTGGGAAAGTAAACATGTTGTGTGCCTGGAGCGTGGCAGCTGGAGCAGAGGAGGGGAGTAGACGTGATAATGGTGGGGAGAAAGTCTGGTATGCCATTTGGGTTGGAGGAGGGCCACAGAAAAGAAAGGAGGCTCAGCTGGAGGTGAAAGAAGTGGAAGGTCGGTCACAGAGATGGACGATACCAATGGGAAAAGGAAAGGAAGGAAGCTGGGGGGGGGTGGAACTTTGATTTTGGTTTGGTTTGGTTTGGTTTGCGTTGGGTTTTTTGTGGTCGGTGTGCTTCAGACACCCCTTAACACTCGTTCTGGGAACCTACTGAGATTTATTTGTAATAATGTCTCCTTTTGTATACGTGCATCCTGACGGAAGAGGCACGGCGCTCTGCTATTGCCACCTGGTAGTGGGTTTCCTACCTTAAAGCCATTGCAGCAGGATCCTAAGCTTGTCTTGGCCCTGTGCTATGTTTACAGCATATTAATATAGATATATGAAAAATATCTAATCACAATGCAGATATTTGCTATAAAAAATGTAGTGGATTCATATAATGTTTACAAGGGAGCGGGAAGGGATGTTGTACAGATTAGCTAAGCAAGCTATGTAGATAGTGACCGTTACTTAGAATTATTTAAGTCAACACCTTATTACTCAAGCAAACGCATGGTATATTTTTTGCTGTATTTTTAAAATTTGTACTTTGAATGGCAGACCTGGAGGAATACTTCAGAGCGTGTTTAATTATGCCAGGACTCCAAGAGCTTAGAGCGAGAGGGAGGCTTGCCTTGTTCATTTTTAAAGGGATGAGGTTTAGTAGTAATGGCAAATGAACACATGAAAAGGCCTTTATTTGCCGAGAAAATTTAGACAATTTTGCACGTCTAACATACAGAATACTAAAATTTTATTTCACCTTTATGAAACTGAGAATAGGCAGCTGCAGTTCAGAAGAATTCTTTGATAATTTGGCCTTTGATGTTCACGTGCCATCGTCAGTCTTCGTTCGAATGAGCACTGAATGTGCGCAACTGCCCTTCTGTTAAGATGCTGCCCGTATCAATTCCCGTTAAGAATCTCTCGTAAGCACAGCTTCTTTTTCTCTCGGTCTCTCTGGTAAGCTGAAGTAAAGCATTTTAATCACTGTGAAATGACCCAATAATTTATCTTCCTGAGCCCCGCAGTTAGGAGTCATGCACAGAATTCAGAATTAATGTTGCAGGTTAAAAAATGACCAGCGATGGATTTTCAAGAAAGAAAGGCGAAAGTTTGCATTCTATTTTGAGATCCATTTAAGAGGAAATTAGGAGTGATGGAATTGCATGGCTTCCATACGTACAGAGAGGATTGTAGTGTCATTTCTGACAGTGACCCAGCTGTTGGTTACATTGCAAAGCGTGAGCTAGGAGCGTGCCACATACGGGAACAACAGAACACCAGGTGCAGGATGTCACTTGGAAGATGAAAACATTTGACTCTCCATTATGTACTGTTTGGGATGAGGAGGTAAATACTGGACTTCTTAAAATATAAAATTGCTGGATTTCTTGTCTCCCGGCATGGCGGCCTTTGTGTTTACGGGATATCCATTATCTGTGCTTCAAAGTCTGTGTCTCTTCGACCCGGTGTTGTGTGTCCCGTCAAATGGACATTTTTGGTCAGCATGTCTTCTTCAATTCACGTGGTGTACCAATTAGCAGTGGAATGATTAAGAAAGTACGTAGACAAACCCCTGCAATGGATTTCAGAGCACTGAGGTTCACTGCAAATAGATAATGGTGCAAAAGAGGACTAATTTGGTACACCAGTGTGTCTCTTGATGTTGGCTAATGTCAGTTTGTCCTCATTGTATTGTGTACTAATTCTTCTACTACAACAGCTCTCCCTTTGCAATCTCCCTCATCTTTGAAGAAAGCATATAAGCAAAAATAGAATCTAAAGTATTAAATATACAATGATTTTAAAATATACATGCTTTTTTCCCCAGGGCAGAAAGAGGGAAGAGAAGAGGGTTATATGGGAAGGCTGCAAAGCATATTGCTTCATTCACTTACTGGAAAGTACACAGATAGTAAATGATGAGGCACTTATCAAAGCCACGACAGGATAGAATAGGATAGGCAGCAAATTTTTATCTCTTCTTTTAGAGGGAATTATAGATAAGAGCAGAGGAGAAATCGTGCTTTTTAATGATTTAGTTCTTATTTTTGTTTTAGGTAGACTTTCTTGTGGAGTTGATGGGTTGCTTAGCTTGTATTTTTCTTCTTTTTTCTCCCTCTGGAGATTTGTCCTGTTTTTTTCAAGGATTCACACAATTCTGCCTTTCTTTTGCTGTTCTATTAAATAGAATAACATCAAAGTCACTATGCAGATAGGGAAAGTGAACCTCCCACATTGATTAAAAATGTAGAGCACAAAAGGCCAGAAACTGGAAAGAACTACCAAATAAATACCTTTCCTAGAAATACGTTTAGGATATATTCTCACCTTAGTAACGCTAATGGGAATTATGTGTATGAATCCCTCTGGCAGCGAGATGAAAATATGCCTCAGTTGTGCGTATAAAGACTTGATTTAGGGGACTCTGAAGTTTCAGCGCAGAAAAAAAAACCCGGAGAAGCCAGTTAAACCCAATTCCTTTACATTGACCCAATCTGCCAGGTGCTGAACAGCCTCGAATTCTGTTTGCGGGTTTGATCTTGCATCTGTTGAATTTCACTGCAAAGCTTCCATGGGATTTAGTGATGCCTCTGAGATCGTGAGCGTCAAGGCACGCCTAACCCCTTCACGTGTTCCTGAAAGATCTCTGGAAACAGTAGATAAGTAAGGGAGGAAAATTCCTCCCTGCAGACTTCAGTTCCTCACCGCGGTGGAGCTGACTCTGTGCTTTCGAAACTGAGGATGAGGGAGGATCTACTTCTTGGAACTACCTTTTGTCGAGTATTACAGGGCTATGTTTGCACAGCCAAAATGATGTTGCGATTGCAATGGCACTCTGCAGTCTGGAGCTGCTTTTAATTTTAAAATGTTAGTAGTAGAAGTAAAAATATAGCGATGTAGGCTTCCTCCAAATTCCAGCAGGGCAAACAGTGTATCTGTCTATGAAGCAGGGCCACTACCTCATACTTAAGGCCGTGTTTTTGCATTTTTGCGCCTTTTTTTAACCTCTAAGTGGTAAATCTATCTCAGACCAGTATATTCATCTTTTAATCATGCTGTTACTGGATTCTTGAGAAAGCACCCTAGAATAATAGCATCTACCTCATCTAAGGTGAGCAGCGTGTCTCAAAGGGAGAAGGTTTTTCTTGTGATTAAAAACTATTACCATTTCGCCTTTATAAACCTATACTGAATGAGTATTGATGACCTCGCCGAGCGCATGCTTGAGCAATATCGAGGTCTAATGAGATGAAAACTTGGGTTTCTGTATCTTACGCATTTTCTATTTTCTGTCATTCAGCACTAAAATTCTTTTGCAACCATTTTTCTTGCCTCGTATCTCCTGTATTTTTCTGTATAAAGTCCAAACTGTAGTAGAATTACCTAGAATGCATTCTCCTGTCTAAATGTTTCATTGACACGTCTTTTGCCACCACTGCTGTGGTCATTACTGAGGAGCCTCAGCAAGTCTTTTGGCATAGGGTGGTTTCTGCAACGGAAAAAATATTGCAGAGTTGGTGGTCTCACAGCAATTTTAGCAAAGAATCATTAGCTCTTTGTTCACCACTCGATCTCAGAAATGAAAGGCTTTGTTCTGTTTGTTTCTTTCTTTCTCTTTTTCTCTGTTTTAAAATCATCTTTCTCCAGCTGCCTGTTTAAAAAAAAAAAACAAATAAATTCTAGAGTAAATTTTCTAGTATGAACATTTCTTGTTTCATTCCCGCGTCAAAAGCAATCCAAAGAACAAGAGTTGATTAATGGAGCATCCTTGGCCCAGCACACGTTATCCAGGGAGCGGCAATACAATCTCAAAGCCGTGCAGAGAAGAAGGAGGGGAGGAGGCCATGCATGCTCACATTATCCTCTTTGATAAGAGATTTCAACACACAATGGGTTTCCTCTCTGAAACGGTAACCTTAGGGTGTCCTTTACTGGTGCAAGGAAGAACAGGGATGAAGCTTCATGTTGTGGAGCCACCTTCCGTTAGGAGTGAAAAAAAAGGAGCTTTTTCACACGCTTGTGGGGCTGCATTCCTGGAAGGGTGTTCCTCAGAGTGCCAGGACGGACAGTGGGGACGTGCTCATTTGTTTTCCCTCCTTTGACTTTAAGGATGGACTCACCCCACTCCACTGTGCTGCAAGAAGTGGACACGACCAAGTTGTGGAGCTGCTCCTGGAACGAGGTGCCCCACTGCTTGCACGGACCAAGGTGTGTGTCTTATTAGAATCTGTTAACAGCTCTATGTAACTTTCCACAGACTTTTCAATGTCACTGAAAGGACAAGGAAGAAGACAGGAACATTTCTGTTCTCCCAAAGGAAATGTATTAATAGGTAGAATGATCCAAAATAAGGTTTTCTTACATAATTAGGGACTATCCTTTCCAAATATACGAAACGGTATACACTTCTGTGCCCCTCTCTATAATATCAGACTGAACACATGATAGGCAGTGCTACTGCGAGCACTTCACTTTTGTTGCTTCCTAAGACTGTAGGACACAGAGATGGGAAAGCTGGGTCAGTCACTCCTGAGAGACCATTCCTGGTATGTATTTTCCGATCCCTCATATAAGCTAACTAGGACCTGTGATTTGCAGTTTCTCCGAATTGTTTTCACGGACTATTTCAGACATGGAAGATGATTTCAGTGTGTTCTTACTGATTTCTGAAAAGCGCCCATCGAAGATAAATGCATTTCGTACAAATGCTGTCCCGTTGGTCAAACTACTGAGAAAGATACTTGTAGTATAGTAGCAAACCCCTCTGAGCAGCACTTCACATCAGTAAATTTCAGAGCGCCTGACAAAGGCAGCTGGTATGATTAGTTGGAGAACAGTGGGATAGAGTATTGCAATGATATGCTGAAGGTCCCCTGGAAGATCAGGAGGGACGAACAATTTAAATACCAGTTTCAGACCATTGCGCTGTTTACTGGGCCCCGCTCCCGCAAACATGGCTCAAAACGAGGGCAATTAGTGTATTCTGACCCATAGTTATCCTTGTTGGAGACTCAAGATTTTCTTTTGATAGTCTTCAGGAGGTTCTATCGCTGGGTTGCGAGCATATCAACTACATGAAATAAGGATGTGCTCAAGCTGTGCATCCTTGATAGCACCAAGTAGTCCAGGTCATCTGTTTATGCAGGAGGGATCCACAGGGAGATGGGAATTGGGGGGGAAAAGATTCCTTATAGTTTCCCCGATTCCTTTTGGTGGGAGAAGGCGGTTGGGTGAACCTCATGTGTCAACACCCTCACTTCACTAAGAGGCAGAAAGGCTCAGAAGAACAGACCCTGCCACCACTGTGCACGCTTCAGGCAGGATTCCCAGATGTTGCCATTCAAAGGCAGATGTTGGCAGTCAGGACAGAATATCAGCGTTGCTGTGGCAGCATCTGGACCTCCCCACGGTGTTGAGGATTGAGCAGAGCAGAACTGTCCAGTGAATAATTCCCTCCTTCCAGGTGACAAATAAACAGTCAGTTTGATCGCACCAAGTCAGTTACCTGTTCAAGTCTGTATGTTATAGTCTGCCTTTAAACACGCAGTGCTTTTTCAGTACCTTATTGCATGTAACGTGAAATTAGATGAAAGAGCAACTTCCTCTTCTAACTTCCAACCGAAGCAGGTGGTTCCAAACTGGAGACAGACAAATACGTAAATATTAAAACTATTTTCTTCTGAAAACAACTTGTTATACATATTAATAGCAACAATTCTCTCTCCTCTTAATTGTCTACCTTCCATGGACTTCAGTATTTACAAAAAGATCTATTAAAGCCAGACAGGGCTCTAAAACTCCTGCTTCCACTGCCCTTCAAGTATTATGGTTTGAACAAACGCTCCAACCATGGTGGTGGTTGAAAGTGTCATTTCCCAGAAGCTCAGGGGTCAGGTTTGCCAATATAATTTGTTTTTTCATTAAACACTTGAAGAAAAAAAGATAGGTTCCTTAATAAATACGCTGATGGGTAAGTAGGTGCTTTTCCTCTAACTAACATACAACCTATGTCTTAGTGTTACGATGCGTATCCCCAGAACTTTCTTTTAAGGTCAAGATATGTTTTATTAAATCATGAGGCAAAACCCTTAGATTCTTTTGCTTTGATTAAATTCTGATTTTAGTTAATTATATGATGTTCCTCTAAATTTGCCTGTATTTTCTGGAAGGGGAGGGGTGGCTATAGCTTTTTTCGTTTTTTCTTCCAGCCCGTAGCTCAGATGCGGCTCTCTTTCAGTGACGGGGGTACTCCGCAAACTCATGACGGCATCCTTCTAATACGTGCCACGATCTAAGTGAGGGTTTCTGGGAGTTACTGTTCTGTTCTCTTTTGCCACAGAATGGACTCTCTCCGCTTCACATGGCGGCCCAGGGGGACCACGTGGAATGCGTCAAGCACCTGCTGCAGCACAAAGCCCCCGTGGATGATGTCACGCTGGATTACCTGACCGCCCTCCACGTGGCTGCGCACTGCGGCCACTATCGTGTCACCAAACTCCTTCTGGACAAGAGAGCAAATCCCAATGCTCGCGCCCTGGTAAACCTGTCCCACCCGTGTCGTGTAACAAAGCTATCCAGGGCAGATGAGTAGCTCTTACCAGTACAGCCAAGTGAAAACTCCGTCAACAAACTCCAACAACCTTAAACAGTTGCAGTAACAACAGGGGTTGTCACGCCTGCTGGTTACCAGTATTGTGTGTCGTATCAGTAGGCCTAGTCGTGGGCCACGTCCCGTGGCAAGTGGCTGTAGTATCAGGTCTGGAAGCTCTGCAGAGTTCCCAAAATCAGAGCCATTTCTAGCTGATGCTAACGTATGCGCTGGTATTTTACTGAATTAATAGTTCAGTCTTCCATACTATGTGATATGATAACACAATTTCTGAGCTTTCAACTGAATCAGTAAGTTAATTGGCATGGAGAAAATATATTAAAAAGCTAATATTTCTGCATTTATCAAATTATGACGTTCCCCTCTATTAGGTGCCACTCCTCTTCCTTTTCAAAAAACAGTTCTTCTGATGCTTACAGGAAAACAGGTATGATTCCTTTCACTCACTGGTCAGCCCATTATCCCCTAACTGAGAGAAAAACATCACATTTGGCCTCGGGAACATATAAAGCTTTCAAGAGTCTTTCATCTATCCAAACCCAGACAAGATTCCAATTTTCTCTAATAGGAAGCGTCCCCATGAACTGTTAGCTGGCTGGAAGTCAAAATACCAACATATTACACTCAGTGGGGGAAAGAAAGAGGCTGTGAACACCTGAGATGCTTCTGCATGGCCAGAAGTCTGCCGCTGCCTGCTGCATTCAGTGCCTCCAGAGAACTTCCACCGCAGGCCACTCTGATGTCTTCCCCAGCTTCTTGCCTTTAATACGACCCTGCGTTTTCCTGTGAAGGCTCCCCCTATCCCTTACTTCCTTGGAACTGACTATTATTGACGCAGTTTTCTTCTGCCCTCTCATTTTTCTTGGCCTCTCTACACCCCCAAAGCCCGTAACCCCTCTTGCTTCCTCTTCTTACGCTTTCCTTGTTTTGTCTTTCCCGGTATCACGTTCACTTGGTTGATCTTTTTCGATGCTGTTTTCATCCTTTCTTGTTTTTCTTGCCAGTCTTCTGATTGTACTTTCCTGTAGCTGTACTTTCCTCAGCTACCCACACATACACGTTATATGCTAGCCCCCACATCTTCTTTCTTTCCTTCCATGACCAGAAATATACCTTCTGCTCCTCCCCGTCCCTCCCTCCCTCCCGGAGAAGCATCTGAAATGAAAGGAGAACACCCTCAGGCCTCTGCCTCTCCGCTCTCTCCCCTCCAGACTGGTTTTTCCTCCCCTCTCTCGTTTCCTCTCCCATCAGGGACTTGTCGCCTCTGGCTTGTTTACAGTATTTAAAACATTAAATGATGCTCGTAGTTTCTGTTAGTGGCACGTTTTTTCTGCCTTCTCCTCTCCCCCATCAAACTGTTCCTCGCTTAAATAGAAGCAGCAAAATTAAATCAACTCAGGCAGTAAAATTAAGTGAAAATATGGAAACTTCTGAAACAGTAAAACTCCCTATGAAATATATTGGGCGATGTTGAGCGGGAGGTAAAATCTCTAACGGTTTTGAGTCCTTCTTTAGAAATTGGAGAGGGCTAATAGTAATAATATTCAGCAGAGTCCTGTGATGGAATACATTTTAGAAATAACTCATTTTCAGCGAGATTTAAAAACACTAATTGTTAATGTTTGCAAAACGATTTGGGGATACAAGCACTCTATGGGTTCTTAGCTTTTTCAATTTGTATATGCTTTAAAGCACCTTCAGATCAACTAGTAATTAACATTTCCCTTAACAGAAGCTGACTGTAGAATAATCTGTCACATGCCTCTTTCCATGAGCTAAGATTTCACTGATAAGGTCTGTTTACTGCTAGTTGATTGTTTAGCAACACTGATCCTTTTCATTAGAAAATATAGCAATTTTCCAGCGTTATCTAAAAATGTTACCTGTGCTTTGCACTAAAATGTTCACCTCCAGTGAATAATGTGTTTGCTTAGCTTTAGGCACACACTTAGCCTGCGTTAACTATAACAGTACGTAAAAAAAGCTTGAAGTCGAAGCATGTATTACAGTATAGAGTATGAAGACATGCTTTGATTTGGGCCCCAATCTTACTGAATAAGCGTTTTCCGAGAAATGAACACGTGCTGATGGTAAGCACAACACTAAAACTCTTGTCTCACAATACAAAATACTAGGTGGCCATCTCCATTTAAGATGTTCCCTTCCCCACCCGCCTTTCATTCCTGTCCCTGCCCCACTTAATTTTAATCCAGATGAGGGCTGATACCTGGCTTACAATGCTTTATGACTCAGCCGGGCAGGAATAAAGGAGGGGGGGGGGCCGCAAATGCTTCAAGAGTGAACACGTCGTATCGCGAAACCACGGCTGAAGTAGTGATTGTTTACTTAAGATACCTCACAGAACGCGCGCGCACACACACAGACACGAATACAGCATACTGCAGATTGATGCATGAGTATAAAAATAAATAGACATAGATGCTTAGATTACAAGATACTCTAAAAAGACAAAACAAGGTGGAATCTGGAAGAACTCTGTTCTTTTCCTAGAGAGGTACAGAATATGCTTTATACATTTCAAAAACACTAACTGATTTCAAAGTGATCACTATCATTTCTTGTATTTTCCTTGTGTTAGGCAATCTTGGGAACCACTTTAAGTCATCCTTACGTATACATGTGTGCAACCTTCGGAACCACATACAGACATGCGCGCACGCGTACACGTGGAAGTCAGGACGGGCATGTCTGTATTTGGGTTTTGGAGGTGGAAGTTCGGTTTCTCTCCATTGCCTGAGAAGAAAGCAGCGGCGCTGCTTTGTTCTGCCTCAGACTGCTGGGAGATGTCTGTAGTTCATAACCTGTTGTGCTTAAAGAACAGTTGCTTCTGGTACTCTAACACTTGTGCTCCCAGCGTGCCAGCATGGAGCTGTGTGGAAGGTGTAGCTGCATGTTTTTAACTAACATGACTGTCTTTTGCACAGAATGGTTTTACTCCACTGCACATTGCCTGCAAGAAAAATCGCATCAAAGTCATGGAACTCCTGGTGAAATATGGGGCTTCAATCCAGGCTATAACAGAGGTAGAAAAATGTTTCATGTCCTGAAGAA
>NW_008824405.1:108478-115206 GCF_000699105.1 Pygoscelis adeliae | reverse complement strand
TTTTTGCTTCCTTTTTTCTCTCTCCTGTCATGCCTCACTTTCACGTATGTCTCATTTAAACGAAGAAGCCCCTTCCCTGCGCCCGTGCAGAGGAGTAAAACTGCTCTTGCTTTGTTTCGCAGTCGGGCCTCACACCAATACACGTGGCTGCATTTATGGGCCACTTGAACATAGTCCTCCTTCTGCTGCAGAACGGAGCCTCTCCCGATGTCACTAACATTGTGAGTATGGCTTTGACTAGAATCATCTGTGCAATACCTCCTCCGAAAAGGGTCTGGCCTACCATGTAGCTCAACCAAAGGTCACATTTTAACGATACTTTATGACTTCAGTGCATTTTAGGACAAATTATCCTAGCACCTGTAGTGAAGAGGGGAAAATGGTGATTGTATATGCATTATAAGCCATCCGTGGCTTCACGTATTCTTCAGCAATGCTCGAGTAGGTAAGGTTTCCCTTAGAAACAGACGGAGCTCACCAAATACATCCAAAACTGATTATAAGCCAAGTCACGGGGAAGACTGTGTTTCCATTCCGAAGGATGAAATTTAAGTCCAAATGGCTCTAATTTCTGCTTGCGTAGCTTCACTGGCTGCCGTGAAATCGTGTCATTTGTATCGGTGAAAGGGTATAAAATGCTTAAAACCTAACAACCAAACAAAAAGGAAAAATGTTAAACTCAAGATGTTCCTCGTAGACGGGAAATTCCAGGAACGGGTGCCTTTCGAAAGAACATGCTTAAATGTAGAAAATGTGACCTTTGGGAGGTAACACAAAACGCAGAACCTGACTTACCATAGAAATCAGTGTTTGTATACCAATGGCCTAGTTACCAAGAAGAATAACAATAAAAAGAACATGATAGTTTTCTGAGCCGTATCGCATAAGGTATCTTACTGTTCAAATTTGTCAGTATAAACAAATATTCAGCTCATGACCACCTGCACTCTGAAAGCAGCTTTTTTACCAGTAAATAATGTTAGAGATAAGTGTTCCCAGCAACAAAACAGCAACAAAAATTTAGTAACCCAGGTACACTGGACTCATCGGTTTTTCTCAGTTAGAAAAATCTTACATGGACCTTAGTAAAAATGTTGAGCACACCGAGTTGTTTGCTTGAATCGTTAGAACAGACTTTTCTTGACAAAGTCTCCTACTGCTTTCATACCTTTTTATAGAAGCAATCTTTGTATAAAAACTTTATTGATGATACGAAAGCCAACAAGAAATTCTTGTGGAAGCAATTAAAAGTATTGTGTTACCGGACATTTGTGTGCAAAGTTTAACACTTCACAATTTATGCTACACAGGTGTCTTGGCTTTTACTTGGTAAGCTGAAGTTCTCTGTTGAATTACTAACTGTTTCCAAAAGCTAAATTGCTTTGCTAATTCGAGTACAAAAGAGTCTTTATAGAAATTTGATCTTTAGAGTGTGTGAAATGTAAACCTTATTCACGTTTTAAACAGCTCATTCTTCAGGTAATAATGGAAATTATCTATTCGGATTTGTAGCTAGGGCTGTGGGATTTTGTTTGTTGCCTACTTGCCAATCACAGCTGGTGATACAATGTTAATTTTAAAAAGGCAAGATAAATCAAGTCCTGGTGAAGAGGGTTTGCTTTAATTAGAAGTTCATAATAGTAGGCAAGCTCAGGCTGCTTCTTTTCCTGCATCTAGACGGACAAGAAGACCCGATTCTGATGCAAAAGATCTTGACCAGACTGTTCATTTTGGCAGTTGCAGTTTACCTTGATGGTCGTGGGGGTAGAAGCCTTACAACAGAACATACTCCAGCTCTAGCGTAAGGAGAAGGAACAGTTAACACAAAGAAGGGATCAGCCCTGCTGTGTTGTCATAGCATAACAGATAAATACAGAGCTCCTGGTTGCGGAACTGTCCCAATACCTAATGTACCAGATACCGATGAGCTGCGCAGGGACTGTTTTAGTCCGCTTTAGGACAGTGCACTCAAAGAATGCTGGACAGTGCAAAATTAAGCTGGAAACGCCATCGTCAAGGAATACTCACTTTCAGTGTTCCTTTGCAAACCTATGCAAAAAGTAAATGCTTTGAATGTATCATCCGTACTTCATTATCCCGATCTGAAATTCCACATCACTCCAGTCAGCTTTCCAAAATTTCATATCCTCCTTCAAATTCTGTGGGCTACAAAATGCTTGAAAGGAGATTCATTCTGTAGCCTGCAGACAGAGTCACGCTGCTGAGCACAGATTTTACACATTTCGTATGCTGGCTCAGTCGTGCACAGCCATTGCAAGGCCTTTCAACGCTGCCAGCTCCACACAGTGTGCAGGAAGAGACCATCTGGAAAAATATCCCCTTCCATCTTGAGGCTCATGTGCTTCGCAATCCCTTGAGAGAGACAGGCTCAATATACTTTTATCTCCTGTGCGGCACACAAGCTGATGCACTGTTACGTAGAAAGCTGAGGAACATATGTGACCAGGGGAGTCTATACGGCAGAATTTTCTATAAGCCAGGATTTTCATTCTGACCCTCTGTAGCGAGATTACGTTTGTCTGGGATCACCGAGTTTGCAAACCAAAGCCTACCCAGGCCCAGCGACGTGTATGCACACGCCCTTGTGAACTGCCTGTTGCTGGGTCTGAAGCCAGGTTCTCAGCTGGCGGAAAGGCGGGTCTCTGCACGAGTTGACGCGGGTGGAATTCACACCGTCGGAGCTCTGTTTCTTCGTGGAGGTTTAGGACACTGAAACGCTTTTGCTTTTCTGCAGCGTGGAGAAACTGCGTTGCACATGGCGGCACGTGCCGGGCAGGTGGAAGTAGTTCGCTGCCTCCTGAGAAACGGGGCCCTGGTTGATGCCCGAGCCAGGGTAGGTGTTCTGCTTACAATTTTTTTTTGCTTTCTCTTACTCAAAAACATAGCTGGAGCAGAGGAGCTAGGGAGGAGCGATTTCATTTTTATTTCTTCTGTTGATTCAGTATTAAGCACACCTGAAAACAGTTCTGAAAACAGTAACGTATTTGCACGTAGATCTTCCAAAGAGAATGTGTGTGGTGGGCTGACCCTGGCCGGCAGCTCAGCCCTGCTCGGTCATTGGCTTACTGCTCCCGCAGCAGGATAGGGGAGAGAATTGGGAGGGCGAAAGCGAGAAAATCTCTTGGGTTGAGATAAAGGCAGTTTAATAGGTGAAGGAGAAAGGGGGGAAAAAAAAAAACCAAGCAGAAAACCCACCCCTTCCCCCCACAAGCGATGTGAATGCAGTCAGTCACCACCTCCCACAAGCAGACCGATGCCCAGCCAGTCTCCGAGCAACGGCTCCTTTGGAAAAACTCACCCCCTAGTTTTATTGCTGAGCATGACGTTATATGGTATGGATTATCTCTCTGGTCAATTCGGGCCAGCTGTCCTGGCTGTGTCCCCTCCCAACCTCTTGCCCACCCCCAGCCTATTCCCTGGGGGGCAGAGGGACAAACAGAGAAAGCCTTGGCGTTGTGTAAGCACTGTTCAGCAATAGCTAAAACACTGGTGTGTTATCGACGCTGCCTTGGTCAGAAATCTAAAACAGAGCACCATATGGGCTGCTGTGATGAAAATTAACTCCATCCTGGCTAAACCCAGTACGATGTGCCTGAGTCGGACCAGCAATAGCTATTCTCGTCTGAGCAAGGAGGTGCACAGCCATGTCCTAAAACCAAACGTCAGAGGTTCTGATAGCAGTTAGTGCCAGATTTTGAAACCGAGGGGACTGTTTGCAGAGCAAGGTACAGCTGTTGTAAAACAGATTAAGAACACAAAGGGGAGCAAGTGACGCTCACAGTGATGTGCGCTACCTGCTTGATAAAAGGAAAAAAACCCGATGTTTTTCTTCATAGTTCTCTCTGTTCTAACAAGATGTTGCTTGAGCTCATCGCAATAATTAACCCACGAGCCCTCCGTTAGTGCCTTTTTTTGTACTATTACTTCCTGTGATTTTTGCAAGACAAACGCATAGCTAGATCTGTTGGGATCAGCCAGAATATTGTGTTCAGGGTGGTTCTACCTGCGCTAATTATCTACTCGATTTGAGTTGTAGGAAGAACAGACTCCATTGCACATTGCTTCTCGCTTGGGCAAAACGGAGATCGTCCAACTTCTGCTCCAGCACATGGCCCACCCCGATGCCGCAACAACTAATGGGTACACTCCACTGCACATCTCTGCCAGAGAGGGACAAGTTGATGTCGCATCGGTTCTCCTAGAGGCAGGTGCCTCGCACTCCATGTCCACCAAAGTAAGACAAAATGCTTGACGGCTGTAGCCCAGTAGCGCAGGGGGTGCATGCCAGCACACACCTATTCCGCGAGGAACGTACTCTCCCACTGACAAACTGAACTTGTTCGGGTCTTTTGTTTTGTTCTTACTTAATCAACAGCGACCCAATAGACTGAAGTAACATATCGGAAGTTAATCAAATTTTGACGTATTTTGCTGTCATCTAAAGCTGGGAGTTTGGTTCCCACTGGAGCCAAATGCAGATCATGATAAATACACGGTCCCGACAGGTTTAAAACGTACACGGAGTCCTTGTTTCTCTCTTTCCCGTTGTGTTATGGGTAGGGCTTTTTTGGCCAAAGTTTTCAAAAAAGAAAAGGGCATGATAACGACACTTTTTTTATGAGCAGGCCTGCTTATTCTTCAGTATCTTGTTTACTTAAATAGTAAAATAATTCTGGTCTGTGCTAGCTGAAAGGAACATTCCTAAAACATACAAGTCAGCATCTGTCCAGTCGCATCTAATGCTGAATCTATTTTCAGTGGTTCTATAAATGAGGTGTCATATGACACAATAGGCCATTTTGTCTGGGGTTATGAAAGAAATAGTCTGCAGAATCATTATTGTTTTGTTAGCCAAAAATGTTCACCAATAGATTCCTAACAGAGTGATGAACACGTAAGAAAATAGATCGCTGTGAATGGAATTATGTGCCAAGGTATCTTTTCCAAATTTATCGCGTGTGATTAAGTGAGAATCACTTAATTCTCGTTATTGTTTTAGGTCTTGAAAAAGTAGCCCTGATTTTACAGCTGGAGCTTAAAACATGTTTTTGAACAAGAGCGTCTTCCAGGTTTTAGAAGACTAAACCAGCAATTTTCAAATTATGATCCACGGATTACTGGGAATGCTTGCTGTTCTCCTTTTATCCAGCAGCTAAATCACATTAGAACGGCTAAAAATACACTAAATACTTTCTTAATTTCCCATATTGCTTTATGGCAATTGCTTCAGTACTGCAGGAACATTCTGTAATTATGAATAGGAGAAGATGTAGTCCACTAGCTAATCCCTCTACAAACCTGTGATTTGTGAACTGGAAATGGTTGAGATTCCCCGACGTAAACTCTTTTTTGAGGTGGGATTAATGGAACAAGATGATAGCGATACTAAACATTACACATCACTTATGTGTCAGGCAAATAGGTCAATAGCTCCCCGGAATTACTGTCAGGGCAGCGGTGCAGTCTGCCACCTACTGTCTGGCATCCATGAGTTTTCCTTATCAACACGGGTTTTTTAAATTAAAAGAACAGGCAAAGAGCATGCTAGTTTGACATAGACCTTACGCCTGTGCTGTACTGACAAGCATTATTAAAACAAATAGAAAAGGACTCTTTTCAAAAGACAAGATTTTTGGTCTTGCCACAATGTGTTTCCAAAACCACTGCCATTGAGTCAGGCCTGACTTTTTCTAGCTGCAGTTCCGAGGCTGCAGCGGAACTTAGTGCCTGTATGGATACACGAGTCCAAATACAAATCGTTCTTCAACAAACTCGCTAAAGGAGGAATATGAAGTTTGGAGCTTTTCTCACTGAATTTAGTTGGTGTTTCATTGTTACTGGCAACATTTGGTACAGGAAGTATTTCTAAAGCTGCCCATCATGGAACTAAAAAGTGCAGCTGGTTTGGAGTAAAAATTTGAACAAGTGCCTTCATTGCCCACACGCAGAGTCTATGTTGCTAGCAGAGTCTGTATCAGATAAAATGTCTGCCAGCCTGACAGCACGTACGTTGGGAAGAATAAAAGGGAAAGTATTTTCTTGTATTCCATGCTTCTAAAAGTGCTTTCAAGAGATGATGCCCTTTGTATGTGTGGCTGTTGATTCTGCCAGCTAGAATATAGGTTGAAGAATAAGCGCTTGGTACATACTTCTTAAAAGAGAGATGTCAGCATGACCTTTAACGCAAACATCTGCTTTTTATCTCCTGGAATTTTGCAGAAGGGATTCACACCTTTGCATGTGGCGGCCAAATATGGGAGCCTGGAAGTGGCAAAACTCCTGCTGCAGCGCCGTGCCTCTCCCGATTCAGCTGGCAAGGTACTGATAAGGGGAAAAAAAAAAAAAGTCAGCGGCGTTTTGGAGTCTTCCCTAGGAAAGAAGTGTGTGAAAGGTGCACGCGAAAGGAGGCTGCGGCCACTTTCACACGGTGGCTCCGGCTTTGTTAGGGTCGCGTTCCCCCAGGGGTGACGGTTTATGTGCGCTAGTTGTGGAAAGCGAGCGTGTCGGGTTTGGGTCGCCGGTGCCGGCTCTGGGGAGGGACGCGTTTCTGTGGCTCAGGTAGCGCCGGTTCCATTAGGCGGTCCAAACGCTCAAAGCCCCGGGGGATAAACACGGGGGCAAGGCCCGGTTTCCCCGTGGGCTGTGGGAATCGCTCAGCGCCGGCTCTGGGGAGACGCGAAGCCAGGCCCGCCGCCGCGGGCAGCCGG
>NW_008824405.1:90789-107098 GCF_000699105.1 Pygoscelis adeliae | reverse complement strand
TTTTTTACGGCTGCGAGCCTTAGTCGCAGCTGGAAGTCACTTTAGTACTGCGTAATGTTAGAAACGACGTGTATATTCTGACCACGCACGCGGAGAATTCCCTCCGGGGTTAGGAACAGTGTCGTGCTATCATTGCGTTAGGCAAAGGCCGCTAAAAGGGGAAAATACCGAGCGGATTGGTGCTGATGTCAGAATGTTCTGCCCCCCTGTGAGGCTGCTGTTGTACCTGCTGCCAAAAAAACGCGGCCCGTCTGTTAAGTGATTGTGTCAGGGCTGTCGTTTCCATCGCGGTGCCTGGAGAGCCGCGAAAGCCACAGTTAAGCTCCCTCTTAAAAAGAAACGCCTCCAGAGGGACTGTCTGCCGTAACCCAGAATTTTCCCCCACGGTGCGTTGTAAAGCAACTAAAGGTGGGCAGTTGTCTTATTGCCAGAAAGTACCATCAATGCCGTTCTGCTTTGCTGAAACGGTTAATTTCATCAGAAAAAACATTCCTCCCTGTTGCTGTTTCCAGCCGGTGCCGTGACTGACACATGTATCAAAATTCCATATGCAAACACACCTCTACTCGCACGCTCCGAAAAAGCATAATGCAACTAAGAGCGTGCGCCCATCGCTCATCACGGAGAATGTCACTCATCAGTCAAAAGTGAATATTTACAACATAAGTTGTTTGAAATGTAGGTGTCAAACTCAGGATAATTTGAAGGTGTCAGCTGAACAGTTCTGCCCACCCTAGCGAGGGCTGGCTTTGTTCTGGTTTAGGTGGCGAAAGTAACAGACGGACAAAGCAACACAACAGCAGGGCCATGTGGGACATGTCTGGCCTTGAAAATTTAATGAACTCTCGTCTCTAGTACTAAGGGGTAACAAAATAATACTGTTCTATGGTGTCTGACTTCTTAGGCTTAGATGGCTGTTGTGTTAACTTCATTCTCATTTTGTTTTCTGACTGGTTTTCTGACTGTTTTCTAGAATGGATACACCCCTCTGCATATTGCTGCCAAGAAAAATCAGATGCAGATAGCTACCACTCTATTGAACTATGGGGCTGAGACCAACATTTTGACCAAGCAGGGAGTCACCCCGCTTCATTTGGCCTCCCAAGAAGGTCACACTGACATGGTGACCTTGCTTTTGGAGAAAGGATCCAATATCCACGTGGCAACAAAGGTAACTCACGGCCAGTGTGGCGAAATACTGTGGGTGGGCGTATCCAGTAAGATGCAGAGTGCGGTGTAGAAATGATGTCACATTGTCAGGAATTCTCAGCTTCACTTCTTTATGTACATATTTGTGAGTCTGCAGAAGTGACAACAGGTGGGCGAACAGTAAAAGCGAGAAGAAGATATCTAGGTCTGGCAGATGGATTGACCAGTTAACTTATACCATGCAGTTAATAGCCGTACTGGGTAACGCACGGGAGGAGCTGCAGCTGTTTGCTGTGACTGGAGGAAAACGATGTAACACCTAGCTCTGGTAGAGAGGTTACAGTAGGAAAGGCAGATGAAGAGAAAATTGTTTCTGAGCATTCAGGAGGGCAGGACTGCAGTATTTTTGTTGTGCTGCAACACACTCAGGTGTTTTGCATATGCTCCTGAAGTTTTACATTAGATTCAAAGGAAGAGGAATGTAAAATTCTGGAGTTCGTGGGTCCGTGGGTAGATTTAACAACATGTATCAGAAACCGGAGAGCTACAGTCTAAAACAGTTCAGTGCTCTTGCCAGCAAAGGCGCTTCTCCTCGTACATTTACCCTTCAGCCTTCTTTCCAAGTGGAAGAAATTGGCAGTGTCTGGCCAATAACAAAACAACATTATTAGCGGAGTAGTGAATGAGAAAAATCCTATGGAGGACCTTTCCAATTTTTCTGAATTTTTTTTTATGATGGTACATGACAGCTTTTTCACAGAAAACAAGTTCTTCAAAAAACCCCCACCCATTACTGTAGATCTTCATAGGTCACCAGATTTATCCAGGCATATGTGTAAGTCTTACTTAAGGTCAGAAGCCTGCAGCTTTTGTTCATACAAGTCAAAATAGAAGGCCCAAGTCTCTCATTGTCTGGCATTAATGTATTATGCTACCTAACCAATGAGAAACAAGGTGTTTTTCATTTCTCTTACAAAATTTGTTCCCTGCCTTGTTCACAGGCAACTACTATGTGCGTGATCACAGTGAGCATTTAGTTAAAGGCTGCATCCATTTCCTTGGCATCTTTGAATGGGATCTATTTCTGGAGTTATTTTCTTCATTCTGACTCGTGCCTGCAGTTGTCAAGGTTCCCTTTCTTGTCTGAGGAGTGGGAAGCACAGTGAATGTGCTTCCCTCATTTATTAATGGGCTCCTCAGCTTCCCAAGTGACATTATTGTATATAATCCGAGCGTGATCATTGATGCCTGAAAGTTTTACTCTCTGGTTGTGGTGATGTAATTGCTTTGGAGCTGTTTGTCAGCCGGAACAGGAGAAACATCAACTCTACTTTGTTTAAAAAAACCACCCATGCTTGGAAGCTATAGTTAGGATCTCTTCATGTTTTAAAGATGAGAAAGTGGGAAAGTCTAGATTTCTTTCCTCGTGTAAAGTAGGTTTTAGTCTTATTTTTATCTTTATTTATTTATTTTGTATATTCCACCTCCAGACTGGACTGACATCCTTACACCTTGCAGCTCAAGAGGATAAAGTGAATGTAGCTGAAATACTCACAAAACACGGCGCAAACCAAGATGCTCAGACAAAGGTAAATCATGGAGTGGCTACTGCCTCCAGTGTGCCAAAGGATGCTACCGTTATAAAAGGAATGTTCCACTGAGCTTGCAGCTTTACTTCTTTGTTCTCTTATTGTAGCTTGGTTATACACCTTTAATTGTGGCGTGTCACTATGGAAACATCAAAATGGTGAATTTTCTTCTCAAGCAGGGAGCAAATGTCAATGCTAAAACTAAGGTAAAGCATTTTTCTTTGCTTGCTTTTGCTCTTTATTATGAACCTGGTAACCAAGCACTGCGAATACATACCATAGGTGCCTTTTCACTAGGAAACTGTAATTATTGCATGGTAGGTGTCAACATATGGTTATTTGTGGCTGTAGTGGAATGCCTTCTCTCTGCTACATCTCATTGTGTAGAGTTCACAAAAGTCAGGTAACTCCTTGGGTGTATGAAAGAAGGAGGTAGAGAATTTCATTGGTTTTTTTCTTTTTACTTGCAAACTGGCAAATGCGAGCTTGTTTCTGATCTCATTTACACATGGTTTACACCAGTGTAATACCGGTGTGCTGCCAAACTAGTAAGTAACAATTCAGACGCTTCGAGGGTGATGCCATGTTCTCTCCAATCTGCTGGGAGAAGAGTGGGAAGAATTACTGCTGAGCAAAGCGTGGGTGGTATAGCTTTGGGAGAGGAAGCAGCTGTGGTGGGGGAATGCAGTTTACTGAAGACAGGTTTGGGTTTTTTTTTAGGGGAATCAGGGTACACTGTTGCTGACCAGTTATACTGAAACGGATCTGACTGCCTATAGCCAAAGTCTGAACGAAATCCACTGACTTCAGTGGTTTCTTCTAGTATAAACGGGTGGGCACAACAGCTGAATGTGATGCATGTTGTAGCAAGAATTGTGTATCTCCCGAGTACACACAGAGAGGTTCTGGTGACAGCAACAGTGTGTTGCATCCCAGATAATCATCACATCACCCTTATCAGAAAGAGAAGGCTAACTCAGGAGCTGCAGGGCTTCAGCTTAGTTAAAGCTGGCTTCAGGCAATAGCTAGCTACTAGCTTTAGATCGGGTGTCGTGGGATCAACATGAAGAAGTCCATTGATATTTCTAGTGACATACTTAGTGTTTGTAAGATCTAGTCAAAATCACAGGCTTGTGGTCTGCTGGTCCCTCTGGCCAGCTCCTCTGTCCCCAGCTGCGACCTATGGGATGGATTCGTTTCTCAAAGTCGCACTATTTCATCACAGTGGTCACAAGCTCAATGTGGTAAGAAACAGCAAAGTAAATAAATAAAAGATGCTGGCCCCTCCCTCGTGAGATCACCCCAAATCAATGGGCAAAAAACAGGGATTCCAAAAGAACAGGCAACACTACTAGAAAAACAGCTGATAAGAATTAATAAAGCAGACACTAGCAGGATCCAAATGTTAGCTGCCAAGACGTTCAGCTGAGGTATTTGGAGGCTAACTAAAGGGACAGACGTACTTGCGTCTTTAGTATTAGGTCTCACTCTATGCCTAAGGGGCCACTGGGCCAGATTCTGATGCCATTTTCCCAGGTATTTCACTTATTTAGAATACTTTCATTGAAGTCAGCAAGTTTGTGTGAGAGTATGAGGCAGTGGTTCTCCAAAATCTCAGTCCTAGGGACCAATAAAAATACTGGCAATCTGCCAACTGGTGCTGTGGACTCAGTTTAAAGAGCAAATCCATCCTGGCTGGATTCAGGATAGGCACGCTAAAGAATAAGTAACCTCTATTGCAGCTTGATCTTTAACTAGAGAAAGTCCACATGGTGCTTTGTGCACCCATTCAGTGAAAAATAATATGGCTGAATTCTGTTTTTGAAGGACTGCACGGATTTACTTTGCACTACAACCTACAGTAAAATCCTCCTTTGATCTCTTAGTAGTCCATGCACACGTACTGTAAATATAAGAACTGTAGCAGTTCTGAACTATCACTATTTAATTAGTAGTACAAAGCATTACTTGCATCTATTTGTTTGCAAAAGAGAGAACTCTCAGAGCCTGTCTTTCAGAGCCTGCCCCCAGGCTTTGCATAAGTGTACAGTGAGATCAACTTGGTGTTTTCTTCCAGTTTATTCTCTGCTTGCTTTCAAAGCCAATTGCAAATAATTTTGTAAATGAATTGCCTGACTGGACTTACACAATACCATCTCAGATCAACTAGCTAGAGTATGCTTTGGTTATGTTTCCGTATTGTGTAACGTTAGAATGAATCACTGGAGCAGATAAGTATATGGAGTTAAGCGTGTTTATTAATACAGACATTGTGTACATGTTCTTAAGTGTAATTACAGCTTGGTCAAGCCTTTTGAAGGCAAAGTAAAGCTAAAATTGATTGACATTTGTAATAGGTATATGTTGTTAGCCTTTTTAAAAGCAAATAGTCTCAAATCACTGCTGTTAAAAATTATATCTTTTTTTAAGTGGCTCAAATATTTTAAAGGCAAGTCTTGGGGCTTCTCTAGAAAACTAAGACGTGAGAGGAAGAAAAATGTTCTCTGCCTCAGCTGTGATTCTGTGTCCTTAGCATGCCACTTTAACTTTACTGTTCCTCATTGCTCCTCCCTCTGATTTAGGAAGTGAGGAATTATCTGTCTTTCCAGAGATTGCTCATATTGTGAGATGAAAAGTGATTTGTGAATAAAAATATTATCTTCCTTTATCTTTTCATTAATCTGGGGAAGGAGTATTTTTATTACTGAAGATCTATTATCTTTGGGTCGATTGATGACACAATTTCTTTTTGAAATGTCTCAAAAAGAGCAGAAGGAAGCAAAGCCAAGCGTCTGATCTAATTACTGGTGGTTGTTGTTCTTTGTTTGTTTGTTTGTTATCGTAACCGCCGTGGACAACAGAATGGGTACACCCCTCTTCACCAAGCTGCTCAACAAGGCCACACTCACATCATTAACGTTCTTCTCCAACATGGGGCCAAGCCCAACGCCACCACCACTGTAAGTCTGTGAAGTGCCACTGGGAACTTGTTTCCCTGGACAGTTCTTTCCTTTCTTAGGGCTTAAGAGTAAGCCTTTGTTTTGGTGAAAGTATTCCTGGTACAGCTGGTTGTCAGATGTGTAAATGTGACTTCCTCGTCTTTTCCTTTTCCTCTTAAGGTAGTTCGGATCAGATCTAACTCATTATGCACTAAGCTAAACGTGAGATGGGGAAACTGATTTCTGAGCTGCAGAGTCAGGCTGGCCACAGCTGGCTGTGCTGTGCTTGTTCAGCTGCCCTCTGCCTCAACGCTTCCGCCTGTGAATTGATATCTCGATAAGGATTTTTCCATAAAAATGAAAGGGAAATCAGAACCTGGGCTTTTTTGAAGATGTAGACCCAAATTTCTGTCCCTCTATCCACTGGATCTGTTTCAGGTTCTTACTGAGTTCACTGATGTTAATGCCTCCTCAAAGTCTCAATAACCGCTGGCACAGCTCCTTCTCCGCAGTCAGCCGGGAATGCAACTGTCCTGTTTCATGTTGATGTTGTTATTAGTCACTTCTAATTGGGTAATCTTTAAAATGCAGCCAGAACGTCCAAAACTCGTGTCATTCCCCAGAGTGGATCAGGTTTCCGTGTACATATATCGTGCATGCTTAAATCAGCACTGGCGCCCTGTTTGGTCCTGGAACGATCACATTGAATAACTTCCTGTGAAGTTATCCAAAATACCAGTTTATGCACCAGATCGTCAAGCAAGAGACCACTGTGGTCAGCTTCTGGGGCTGTAGGTTCTTTTGGGCATATTCAGCTGAAGGTCTCTTTTGCTTTCAGTCCTCGTGTTGGGGCTGTCATGCCCAAGTCTAACCCAAATCCAAGCAGGGTCTGAAGGATGTGTCTTTACTGCACAGTTTGCGTGCATTCTCAGGTACTACATCTGTTCTTGTCCACACATAGCAACCTCTGGCTTGAGATAAGAGAGAATTTCAACCTGGGACATCTGGCACGGGGATATGGGAGTGGGATATGAGCAGTGAATGTGCAAGTGACAGTAACAGTCAAATTATTTGTGCTGTGAAGATGCTAATCTATTCATTTTGCGCTGCTAATCCGCAAACACTGTGTTGCTTCAGGGTTGCTGAGCCAGACTAATACAGAAGAACTTAAATTATAGATAACTAAAGCCAATACTGAAGTAGAAGGAAGCCCTCAGGCTGATATCCTGCGCCCAGTGCAGTGGTGTCACAAGAGAAGTCATTTTGGTGCAGAGCGTGGCCGCAGCAGGCCAGCATGTTTTCCTTTGGTTCAGTGCAAAATAACATAAAACAATTCTGTGTAGAGCTCTTTACAAAGAAAACCTCCCCAAGTTGAGTGACATGGGGACTGTGGACTGCCAATGTTCCAGGTGATAAAACGGAGATAAATAGGCCTAAACACTTACGAAATTATCATTTTAATGTCCATTTGATGAATGGCACATCTATATATCATGGGCACTTAAACTGCAAATAAATTTATTTAAATGGAAATTAATTCCCTACCCCCAAGCCTTATATAGGTTGGTTTTGTGTTTGTTAAATCATTAGCTTTTGTGTACTTTTATTGGGCATACATCTTTGTTGTAAGGAGGAATAGAAGTGTATGTGGACAACACAGCTGTGATCCTGTGATCCCCAAAGAGCGAACTGTGCCTGATAAAGATTTAACAGTTTCAGCTGCAAGGGAAACTAACGTTTTAAAGTACTTTTTTTAGAAGAGCTTTTCTGATGTAGTGCCGTTTATGCAAAATAAAACATGAACTTCTGCAGACAAGATGCATTCTGTATAGTGAAATTTGAGCACTGAAGGGTTAAACCATACAGCACTTTTTTATTTAGAATAGCAGGCAGATGTAAGTGTGTTGTGTTACCATGGTAATCAGGGCTATAGTCTTAAAGAAGTTACAAAGACAGAGTCAGATGTAACGGTAAAAAAACAGTGATTTTCCTAGGCTGTGCCTTGTTTTGGATGGAAATGCTGGCTCATGCAGTGTTGAGAGTGATCTCATTGGTTCACATCACAATCCTCCCTCTCACTGCGCTCGCTCTCTCCCCTTCTCTCTTTTCTCTTCAGAATGGTAACACTGCCTTAGCTATTGCAAGGCGTCTGGGATATATCTCAGTGGTCGATACGCTGAAGGTTGTAACGGAGGAGATTACCACCACCACAACTGTGAGTTGCAGATACATTAAAATGTCTCTCTTCTTTATTCAGAATGTTTTCTTTCTCTTCTTCCCTCAGACTCTCCATGTATCTCTTTCCTTTTTTTCATTTTCTGGTTTTAGCCCCCCCTTTCTGTTGGATTTTTGCAGAAGCGCTACAATGCTTTCAGTGTATCTTTTAAGCATGTGGAAGTGTGTGCAACACAACGGGCTTCCCTGAGCTGGGTAACAAAATCTACAGATGGAAAACAACTACTCAAAAGCAGAGTAAAACTTTTTTCTAGATACGGGTCTGAACTGCAAACCCAAACTTTCCAGAAGTTTGTGCATTGTTGTTTAGATCCTGTCCTGTTTCTTTTTTCGCCTCTCCTTTTCAGTCTGTCCTTACATTTCCACACTTTTGACACCTACTGAGGCTCAACCATTGCAGGACACCACAGCAGGCTGCTTAGCATTTGGACTGTAAGCAGCCATGGACTGGTGCCAAGCTTAATGATGCTCGCTAGATGGCTCTGAATCACATCAATCATCTTTTTACTCAAGTCACTTTCGGTTCAAATAGAGCCTGTTTTTCCAAAATACGAAAGAATCTTTCCTTATGGGCTCAGTCCTCTCAGTCCTCCACGCTCTTGGTAGTCTGTATGTTGACTTCAGGGTTTGTGAATAGTATGTGCTGAACGTCAGCAAGGTGGTACTGTTGCTTTAAGCCCAGAAAAAAACTGATATATTCTGACACTCTGGGAGGGGAAGGTTTTCTCTTCTTGGACTTTTACCTCCCACCGACAAACGTTTTAGCAGGTAGGAAGGGAGAACATCAGAAATAGTGCATCATTTAAGAAATTAATGTTAATTTACATTTCCATTACTGCATTTTATCTTGAAACACTGTTGTAAGGTCATGCTTTTTTTTTTTTTTAATGCAAGAAAGATTAGCAGTCTAGAAAACCTGTCAGATCTAGATGTCATTTAGGAGCTCAGAGCCGTAAAAATCCACAGATCACCTAAAAGATGCCACTACTCAGTCAGGGAGAGGGTTAGAGGAAGGGAAGAAATCCAAAGTCTCGTGTAAAGAAATGGGAAAATAATTTTGATTTTGTCGCATGCTGACAGCAAGTCCCACTGATATTAACCAAGGAAGATGGAATAAACGTAACATGGCATAAGGTTACGAATAGAATGAGCCATAATTTATTAATGACCTGCAAAGATCAGACTGAGTCAGGTTTGGACAAGGAATTCCAGCGTAATTCCAGAAGTCTCCTAATAAAGACTGTATGTTTTTGTTGTTATTTATTTCGTGTTCATGTTTAATCATGTAGCACATCGCACATGCACGTGCATAAACACATGTGTATCTATTCAGAGATTTAGAAAAATAAAACCCGGGTAAAATATTTTGAGAAACTTTAGCTCTTTTCAAAGGTATATTTTTCAGCCTCAAATGACGCCTTCGCTGTTCTCTGTGCTGTGTCCTGGCACACTTTTCCCATTTATGCCTGATGTAAGTTGTAACTTCCTTTCTGTTGTACATTGTGTTGCACTGTGGAGCTTTGTACCTTGTCATATGTAAGTATGAGATGCTTTGTAATAATAGGGATTACACTATGAAAAGACACCTGGGAGTTATTTACTTTGGATAAATGTTTCTTTAAACCTTGAGGGTAATGGATTTTTCTACCGGATACCAGATGCTTGGGGTTCAGGACTGAATCAAATACTGAACCTTACTTGCATAGCTGACCTCTGATGCTTGCATATAAGAGAAATCTGAAATCTTGAACTGTGTCTGTGTACAAAGCACTGCTTTTAAAAGTCAGATGGGAACCCTTGATAAACTCAGCAGATTTTTCAGCTACGGGTTTGTCTGAATCTTGTACCTTAGGGATATATAGAATATAAACTTCTGGTGGTGGCGTTCACGGTGAGGAATGTTGATTAAACATAATTTAGAACAAGTCCTAAAAAGCAGGGATAAATACCAGGCTCTCACAGGCGGCACTCCCTGCAATAAAGTTCTCCAGATGGTGAGGTTGGTGTTGCCAAACCAGAACACAGCACTTAGCACTGAAAAAAAGGTGCTGTCACCATAGCTACTTCATTCTCTAAGGTTGTAGCTGAGTGATGCATGGAGGATGTTAGACAGGCCGATGCTTTATTGATATTCAAGTCACTGGCATTTGAGATGAGGAGATCATCTCCGGTGCCAAAGCCTTTGGTCTAACTGTGAACAAATTTTCCTCTTACTTGCATTAGCATTATTATTGGTGGAGCCACATGAATATAAAGCAATAGAGAGAATAAAGTGCACTTATTTTTACTCACAGATTAGAGATGAATAGGAAATAAATCAGAATAAGCTAGACTTTCAAAGGTTTGCTATGCAATTAAGCTTTGGGATACTTATACAAACAGGCATAATCTTCCTGTGGCCAAATGAATATATGAGGAGCTTTGAGGTTGTTTACAGTATACTGCTGTTGAGTAAGTAATAGCTGAATGTACATAAAGGTTTATATACCTGAATTATATATCTGAATTATCCTATGCCACCAGATGAAAATCTAGCCTTACAATGAAAGTCTTAAATCCAGAAGCCTAAAGTAAAGTACATAATTGAATTCTCAGTGGCACTAAACAGTAGGGAGTTTGAGAAATACACATTGAGCAATTTTCAAAGTGGGCCATTCACAGGGATAGATGGGGATTTTAAATTTTAAGAGTGTTTGACATTTCTAATGTGCCTATCAATTAAAAAAATTCTAGTATTATATTAAAAGTTCATTTAAAAACATTAGTCACAACTTCTGTTGGAAATTGATGTAGAATTAATGATTCTTGCTGAGTTCAGTGTTCCAGAGATAGCATTACAGATTTTTTGTTCTTCTGAAACGTGTGCATGCGCGCGCGCGCGCGCACATACTCTCTCTTGATTCTGTTTTCCAAACTTTGTTTCAAATATTAAATTAGGTAATAATTTTCTCTGACTGAAGGGAAAATCAGGAAGTAAATAAAGTATCATTACTTCCCTGTAAATAAATAATAAGTAATAATGAGTCTGAGAGCCTTAGTCAGCGACCAGATTGTTGTTATTATATAGGGGCCTGTAAAAACCTAATTGATGAATAAATTGATATCGTGATAAAGAAACCTTAGTTACTAGGGTCTGCAGATCTAAGTTAACAGAAAGACAGTACACAACGTACCTCTATACCTGTAGCTTGTGGACTAGGGTATCGTAACATCCTTTCACTTCTGTGTTCTTCTAATCAAATGGATTTTGTACGTTAGCTAAGGTTGGGAACCAAGTTTTCTTAAATAAATTTTGGTCATACAGCAGACATACAAAAACTAGCATTTGTGACTCCTGGGCAGACCCCTTCTTTCCCCTTTCTTCAGAATTTGGTCACCTCCTCCTGCCTTTGGTTTTTTTTCTCCTGACTTTTCAGTTGTTTTATGTGGGGAACATACGAACTGGCAATAGAGAATGTGCAGTACTCTTTGCGTAGATACAATTGCAATGGCAATTACAGTTACAATGCCAGTAAATTGGTACTCACATACAGTGCTTTCCACTTCACTTGGAAAATATACAGCCCCCTTCACCTGGGTTTATTTCTTTAGTAACAGTGTCAGTGGTTGGTTTTTTTTTTTTTACTTTACAATGTATTGTTGAAGAGATGAGGTCAACCTCACCTGAACGATAGCATCGTCCCTATCTGTCGTCGCTGGCTTTGTCACCCTGCTGCTGCCTGACATTCCTATCTGAGGAAAGCCGTGGGAATGCAGGGGGGAAAAGTCAGACGTATTGGTGGAGGCATTCGGTGAATATAAACTCATTTTCAGCACAGAACGTGTGTTACGAAAAACACTGCAACAGAAATAAGTAGTTGTCTTGAATCATGGGTAAGAGTGAATTTAGGAGGCCTAACTGGGATTGCCATTTGAAGCAAAGGGCGTTGTTCTTTCCCTGTACCTCAGGAGGGTGAATTGAAAACTGCTGTCACAGTTAAATATATTTCAAAAATGTAAAGCAGACTCTTAAAAGAAATTTCCAAAGTAATTACGCTGTTGGCAACTTTTTTATTTATAAAAGTGCAGTATCTTATAATAATCAAGAATGCTATCTTTGTCGGTTTGTTAGAGAAGTATAAAACAGAATCAGGAAATACCGAGTAAGTTTTGTGCAACAAAACCTGCTATTGACTTCACTGCTTGATATCAGTGGGCATTTTCCCAAAAGCATATTGCATAAGGGACTCGGGATTTGGCTGACATTAATTATCCCTCAGATTGTATGCTCTTTCAGTACTTCTGCATGTAATGTTAATTTATGCTTGATAGATACCATCCACAACAGGGAGTGAAGTACTACCTCAGCGGGAGTTTCACAAGACACACGGCCTCCTGACATTCCTCTCCGTGCCAAAGGGGCACATCTGCTCCTACATACCTTAAAGGGCGATGTGTTGACTCCCTTCCACAGCTCCCCAGTTCAGCTGACTGGCTGCAGATCTGGGTGGAGCCAGGGAAATACTTCTTTTTCTGTTGTGACTAATGCTGTTCTGATCACTGCTCTTTTTTAAGTCCTTGGCATTTTGTCTCCTGTGTCGTAACACAGTGAAGAGTTCCCTGAAGGCAACTTTTTCACACCTTGCACTTCCTACAATTTCTCTCGTTATGTTCTTCATCTCCTTCTCCAGTGTGTATTTTGATGCTAAAAGGATGTCCCCATTCTTGATTCAGCACCCCTGAACATCATCTGTTTCCTCCTGGCAGTCCTTTATGAAGACAAAATCATATAAAAAAGAAGTCTTCCAGTGTTCTCCTGCTCTGTGCTCTCACGCTTAAACAGTGTCCTCCCAGCAGTCCTCGGTCCATACTTGCCTTGTATCACAGTATTTTAAGCTTTTAGGTGCACAAAATATATCAGAATCTTCAAATAACCTTTTTTTCCCCTGATGCGTACATGATTTGGGGGAATATACATGATCTATGAAAAGGATATCATTAATATGCGGTGTAGTCACTTTTCTGGGGGGAAGAAATGTTTCAAGTGATCTGTGTAAATCTTTCACATCTTTTTTTAGTTCAAAAATTTCACATCATTCATAACTTCGTTTCCAAATGCTTTACGATTTAATAATTTCCATATGCCACATACAACTTTCTGAAGCTCTTCTGTAGACATTACCTAATTCATTTTAAAATCATCTTGGAAACATTGAGCTGAATTGTTCTACATGCACCATTTATAAATAGATTTGCTGAGAGCTTTCTTTTCTTTTATTCCTCTGACCAGCTCATTATCTTTATTTTTTTGTACTTTTCTGCCAGAATAATGTCACCTTATACAGCACTGAGAATAGGAGCTTCTGGAGTAAAGATGAAAAATAAGGTTAGGGGAAGGAGAAACACGTTATAAAATGCCTCAGCAGATCCCACTGCTGTTGCTGTTGAAAATATCCTGCTGTAAACTTTGCTGCTTCTTTTGGTGTTTAATTTGAGGATTGATGATTCTGTCTTTGCAGACTGTAACAGAGAAGCACAAGCTAAATGTACCTGAGACAATGACTGAGGTCCTGGATGTTTCAGACGAAGAAGGTGAGCGACTTTGCTAAGTTCCTATTCCGTATCACTTACATAGCCTGTAATACAGGCTCAAGATAGCTGCTTAAGTACTTTATCATCTTCATTTTGCAGTGCTTGAAATGAAGTTCTATGTAATGGCCTTTTTTTAATGGTGTAGTCATTATGGCGTTTGAATAAAGATGCCACAAGCTGACCCAAACCAAAATGCTGGACCCCTACATCTTTTTCAGAAAAAGCTTATCTGAACCAAATCAACAAATGAGAACATTTCCCGACTTCAGATTTTAAAATTTAAATGTAGAGCTGTCCCAAAGCTCGGTTTGACCCTCCCATAAAGAGGAAATCGAGCAGTAAATTTTTTGGATCAATGCCACCTATTTCAGATACATACATCGAGGAGTTCTGCCTAATTGGAAGCATTTGTGTAAGAAGATGCGTAAGGTGGAAGGTTGAGGAGACCGTTCGCTTGAGGGAGCTTTTGGCACACACGAGTCACAGATACACACGGCATGACATAAAGTAACAACATGCTAATAAGTTCGGCACTTTGGTTTCAGTCTCTACTGTATGTACAGACAGGAGGCATATGTTGTATGCATATACATACAACTTCGCTTAGCGAAGTCCCAAGAAAATTTCTGTGAACTTCTGGAGGGATTGATAAAGTACTGCGATTTTACACGGAGCAGAATTAAGGAAATAGCTTAAGAACATCCCTTTCTAAAAATTCACAAAAGACTTCTTAATCACAATGGCATCTGATAAATATACACAAGAATTTGCAAGAATTGTCCAAGTTCTTTTTTACTCTTGGCAGTGTTAATTAATATTACAGTGTCTTACATATGCCATTTTACGGTTGTTGCTATTATTTCATGCGAATAACTTTGTAGAGTTAGTAATTTCAAAAAGTCCTAGGGATTTAGGCACACAGGTTACAGGGTTGGGTTTTTTTCTTTTGCAAAGAACACAAATGCACTTGTGGTTCTGGATGGTACTGGAAGTTTATGGCATTCGTGTTCCTAAACTGCTTGTATTACTTTTTGAAATGGGATTTATGCTGATAAATGAGTAACGCTCTTGAGAAAATACGATGGTTAGGCTCCAGATACTACTTTTTTTTTGATGCTTGCAAAGCTGCAAGCGAAAGCAAACAAGTGTGATTCAAAAGAAATTATTTTCTGCTGCATCATGATCAGTGGAATTATTTCTCTCAGGCGTGTTTTTGCTACGTTTTCTCTGTTTGAAAAGCATTCAACTACTTGTGTAATTATCGTGATAAATGGCCTTTAAATTGCATATAGCCTTATGTTCGCTTTGTTGAATTTTCTCCCAGTCTTTTGAACTACCATTTAACCATCTTTAAATCCACAAAGCCTAGTATGTCTTTCTGCCTCTACAGGATTAATACAGGGTATTCCTTTTTCTCAAACCAATTTGTATGTTGTACAGCCTTTAAACACTCTGATGATGAACGCTTCAGTGATGGTGAAGCATTTAGTGGCACAGGTGCTGTTAGCAGAAGTTCGTGGAGTAAGACTTACAAACTTTCTCTTTTTGTTTAACTCGGATTGTTTGTTTTATTTTTTGTGTTGAAGCAACGTGAATTTGCTTAATCTGGGTGCCTAACACTGCTCCTTTTCATTGCTTTTGAAGCGTGACTGGGCGTGTGTTTCCTGAAAGGTGGGAGGAAGAAGGGAAGCCAGAAAGTCCAAGATTTATTATTACCTGTATCTTGAATATGTTGGCAGAACTTACTGTGGCCATCCAGCATGACTAATGCTCTCCAGTGCTTTGAATTAACATTCTCTGCTTTCTGTTACCATCTGACACCTACTGTTTGTCAGTACCCAGCAGATACGACATAGGTGCTCCGGCACATTGCTGCTCAAGGCTCAGTACTGAGCACTCGTACTGATAGTGCCTCTGTGATCCTGCTGCAGGTTGCTAAGCAGGTTGGTCACAGTTAAAGCACTTGACCTTGTAAAATCTGTTTCTACAGGCAAAACATTCAGGATTTTGCGAAAATTCCTAACATGGATGGTACTTGTCACAGGAACTTAAAATAGCTGGGGGCAGGAAGACTGCCAAACTTTTTTAATCAAGAGGATGAACCTTTTAGTGATGGTGTAGTCTTTATAAGAGGCTAGCAATAAGGTTTCTGTACTGCTGTGTTCTTAGCTGCTTTAAAGTGACACAGTATGTTCTGAAATAAATTGACATGACACGGTAAACCTGCCAGCTGTAATTTTATAATTATAAAGTTGAACACGAGAAGACTGCTTGAGCAAATAAGTATTTCAGGTCGCATTGTGAAGCTTGTTCATCACTGGTGATAAGTATTTTGCATTTTGCCTGGGAAGCAGTTATGTTGCATAATTGTATGCTGTTACGTTAATAATATAGGATTCATATTCCTAGAACAAATTCAAGTGCAACATCCAGTCTTAGCAGTATAAAATACAGGACCATATAATATTTAGAGGTGCTATGCCGGACCTTGTTCTCACCAACAAGGAGGGGCTGGTGGGGAATGTGAAGCTCAAGGGCAGCCTGGGCTGCAGTGGCCATGAAATGGTGGAGTTCAAGATCCTTAGGGCACCGAGGAGGGCGCACAGCAAGCTCACTACCCTGGACTTCAGGAGAGCAGACTGGCCTCTTCAGAGATCTGCTTGGCAGAGTGCCATGGGCCAAAGTCCTGGAGGGAAGAGGGGCCCAAGAAAGCTGGGTAATATTCAAGGATCACCTCCTTCAAGCTCAGGAGCGATGCATCCCAACAAAGAGGAAGTCAGGCAAAAACGCCAGGAGGCCTGCATGGATGAACAAGGAGCTCCTGGA
>NW_008824405.1:88894-89326 GCF_000699105.1 Pygoscelis adeliae | reverse complement strand
CGTATCCTGGGCTGCATCAAAAGCAGCGTGGCCAGCAGGTCGAGGGAGGGGATTCTGCCCCTCTGCTCTGCTCTGGTGAGACCCCACCTGGAGCGCTGCGTCCAGCTCTGGAGCCCTCAAGCACAAGACAGACACAGACCTGTTGGAGCAGGTCCAGAAGAGGGCCACAAAAATGACCAGGGGGATGGAACACCTCTGCTATGAAGAAAGGCTGGGAGAGTTGGGGTTGTTCAGCCTAGAGAAGAGAAGGCTTCAGGGAGACCTTACTGCAGCCTTTTGGTACTTAAAGGGGGCTTATAAGAAAGATGGGGACAAACTTTTTAGCAGGGCCTGTTGCGACAGGCCAAGGGGGGATGGCTTTAAACTACAGGGGGGTAGATTCAGACTAGATGTAAGGAAGAAATGTTTTACGCTGAGGGCGGTGAAGCGCTG
>NW_008824405.1:88408-88825 GCF_000699105.1 Pygoscelis adeliae | reverse complement strand
GCAACCTGATCTAGGTGAAGATGTCCCTGCCCACGGCAGGGGGGTTGGACTAGATGACCTTTAGAGGTCCCTTCCAACCCAAACTATTCTATGATTCTATAATCTATCAAATAGCTTGGCTTGGTACGTAAGGTCCTGCTCTGTGTAGCCTATTTTAAAATATTTGAACGGACTGAGAGTCCCACTAATTCTTCTTTAATTTTCATACAGCATTTTTATGTTTAGCAATTGTATGATTATTCAGAATTCTTTGCCTTTTACTGTACCTGAAAAAAAAAACACTTTCCTTTGAACAGAACCAAATTATATTTTTTATTTAAAATTGCATTTGATTTTTTTTTTTTAATTAGATTACTGGTTTTTAGATTCTAAGTATCAGAGTTAAGTACAGAAGCAGGTGTGCATTGTGAGGGAAAG
>NW_008824405.1:85797-88391 GCF_000699105.1 Pygoscelis adeliae | reverse complement strand
AACACCCTCGCCAATAACAGATTAGATAAAATTGGATTCATAAGCTTTTGTGCAAGGATCAAGGAAGAAGTGAAAAAAAGGAAACTTCATAGGCTAGCAAAAACGTGATTATAGAAAAATCCCACTTCATTTGCTGTAAGCCTGTTACGTGGTCCTACGTGTATCAGATATTCTATGGCATTAATAAGTCTTTCCTGCTTTGTGGCCATCAGGGCCCGAGATGTATCAGCACAGTTTTATTAAGCAGTTTATTCATACGCCACAGAAATATGCACATGCACGTGTGTGTTACTGCTACTTTCTCTGTTTGTACTGTAGTCTACCGTGACGACTATTTAAGGATAGGAACAAAATTGATAAGGCACCGATGTTTTAGTTGTTGCTAGGTAGCGCTTACACTGGCCAAGGACTTTCTAGTTTTCCATGCTCTACCGACTGAGAAGGCTGGAGGGGCACAAGAAGCTGGGAGGGGGCACAGCCAAACTGGCCAAAGGGACATTCCATACCGTGGGACGTCATGCTCAGTACATAAACTGGGGGAAGCTGGCGGGGGGGCCGCTGCTCGGGGACTGGCTGGGCATCGGTCGGCGGGTGGTGAGCAATTGCACTGTGCACCACTTGCTTTGTGTATTATTATTATTATCATATTATTATCATTATCATTTTATTTCAATTATTAAACTGTTTTTATCTCAACCCACAAGTTTTTCTCACATGCTTTTCCAATTCTCTCCCCCATCCCATCAGGAGGGGGGGGAGTGAGCGAGCGGCTGCGTGGTGCTTAGTTGCCAACTGAGGTTAAACCACGACATCATCCATTGTTATTTGCTCAGCACTGCGCTCAGTGCAGATGTAATACAGTCACTGTTCAGAAGGTGATGGCCTGATCTTGCGAAAAAGGTTAGGAAGTGCTTCTCCTTAAGGGTGGCGATGACACTACAGATTCCCACAGGCCTAGCTGTTACGTGAGGTGGTTTCTGAAACACATACCCATGCCAGCAGAAATGCTTGGTGTGGATAGGCTTGTGCTAAAAAAACTGCGCGTTTTTATTATTGTATCTGGCTTAGCTGTTTGTATTGCTACAAAGTTTAGTTCCTTTAAAGCTGTTGCCATAAAAGAAGCAATTTGCTCCTGAGGGATCCTTACAGCAGGAACGGGCAATTACTGCAAAGCATCTTGTGAAATGTATTTTGGTGACATCTACAGAATTCGTGAAGTTAAGCACAAGTAGATGTTTCTGTTAGGGCTGAGTCAGTGTAGACACACAGGAAAATCTAGAAAAGGCAGGAACCTTTTTTTTTTAATTCTCCCATATGTTAATATTGTATTGAGGAGCATGTTGCTGCTCCTCTGTACTCATTCCATGCGTTATTTTTGCGGCAAAAGAGCTGTACAAACTGCCGATGGTTTATCGTTGTGACTCCCATCTGAGATAGTGCAGTAAATGTAGTCCTGTGTATAGAGGATACAAGACCAACCAGTAGAACAGGTTGTCAAAGAGCTGTCATTTGCGTCCGTCTGGGCCTCCTCATCTCCTGCTCTGTTTTCAGTCCAGTGTATTTTCAAAAGCTCTGGTTCCACTGTCTCTTTGAGACTTAAGTTCTGGCTGCTGCAAGAAGTTGTCATAGCTCTAACCGCCCTTTCCCACATCCTCCATTATGTCAGCACAAACGTTTCACCATGTGGTGAACCAACCCAGAGAACTGATCTGTCTGAAAATTAATCTCTTTGTTTGTTCTGACAAGTTATTTTTTGGCCAGACTACTTTTGCAGGCAGAAAGGAATGGAAAGGCTGAAATAGAAGGTGAGACACCATTGTCAGAAGCAGCATGCCCCTGAGATGGCTACCATAAAGGTCAGTTCACACAGCACAGTAATTAATGCTGACATTTCAATTGCAGAGAAGGGATAGACAAATGTTGGGCGAATGGTCATGTGCAAATAGTCAATGGAGTCTCAAAAATCAGCTGGAATCATAATATCCAAAGAACAAAAAGCATCTCTTTCATGAGGGATGCTTGTCTAAAAGCTGCTAAAGAGTCAACCCTACGCCTGGTTGAGACACAAGGTGATGATGTTGGTTGTTTTGTTTTTTAACTTTGTGTTTCTTTAAAAAAAATGACAATTAATGAAGGCCACTTAAAAAGAAGGTGATTAGGACACTGAATTTGCTGAAGTGTTTCTAAAAATGGAAACAGTGTCATCACTTGTCCTTAAATAATTTATGAAATAAAATATGCATTAATGCCTACATATGGTAATGACCCAGTGTCAGATTGTGGCATTTTTTCTCTCTCAGTGTTGCTCATTTTTCTCCTTTTTAGTTTTAAAGCTTACTCAAAATTGTGATACTACATGATTCAAACATATTCACAGTAAGAGTATCTATGTAAAAGTGGGGTTTGCTCTCCCTTCATGAATGTGCATCAGTGGCAAGGTGGCATATCTGTGAACTACTGCATCGCTTAAGGACATAAAAAATGTGATCTTAGATTCCAGAAAGCAATTCACAGCTAATCCATGCCTGATTACATCAGATTTCTAATTAAAAAGAAAAAAATCCTTTTTGTGATTGAAAAAAGTTGTTTTCAGT
>NW_008824405.1:75979-85741 GCF_000699105.1 Pygoscelis adeliae | reverse complement strand
ACTGCTTAGTAAGTCTGGTTCAGACATACACTCACAAAGGACAGAGAAGTTACTGCTTTACAGACAGATGCTCCAGGAGGGTTCAGGGATTTATTTCTGGCACTGTTGATGATTCCTAAATGACACTGTGGAAGTCACTGCAATTGCCTCAGTCTTCCAGTTGTAGAATGGGATAGCGATAAGCTGCTTTGCCTGGCGCGTTGGGAGCTGTGAAGAAAATGCCACATCTATCTGTTTATCTACCTTTGTAACTGCTTGCCTGGAACTAACCGGCCACCTAGTTATTGTTATGAAAGTTGTTGTTATTAAACGATAATGTGCTCTGGTACCCAAGAATATTCTCTTGTCAAAGTGTATCACTTCATATTTGTGGTAACGGCAGCTTGCACTTTGATAAGCATACTGAATTTCTTAATAGTATCTATAACAGCAGTCAGCAGGGCTAAAATACGACGGTGAATTTCCTGAGTGCCTCCGCACATGGCCTTAGAGTAGAGTAATACTACGGCATATGTGTGAGAAATGAGCAGCTAAGTCTGGGCAGAATTCATTGCTGTTGCACATGCACATAATTCCACTGAAGTAGTGGCTTAATTAGTTGGAAGACTTAAGGAGTAACTTTCCTTAGTTAAACCTGGAAGTTAAGGTTGCAGCCGGTAACTGTTCTTGGTTAGACTTAAGTAAGTTGCTGTTGCTGCACGTTAAAACACTGTAAATTCAGAATAACACCACTGAATTAATTCACACTCTAAATTAAGCATCTTGCAACCAGTAGTATAAAATGTAGCCAAAGATTGTTGACGTACAGAAGGAAATCAAAAGCTATGTATTGAAAATTTAACTGAAACTTTCTTTAATGAAAAGAAATCTGTGCTCAGAAAGAAATAGCTGGTGAATAAGAGTTGATGCTGAGAACTTTACTGATGATAACCTGCACAGAGAATATGCCAATGTCTACCTCCCGTTGCCTAGAAATTTGTATGCTTTAGATGCCCTGTAAGGTTTGTAATGCAAAGAGTTTTTTGCTGGTACATTTTAACAAGGTCATCCAAGATGAAGGGAGATTCTTCTCTGGAAAGTTGCTTTTGTTTACATGGTATTGTTGAGGTTACTTATATTTTCTTCTTTTTTTTTGCCTAGGCAAAATGAGATATTTTTTTTTCTTCAAAGTGTCAGATACGCAAATGCAACAGAAAATCTGAAAACTGGTTGCCCTTTTTTTTCATTCATGTGTTGTCAACACAAAAGGTTTTCAATATAATGGTTAGCTGCTCAATTTTTCTCTCCTAACTTTATTGACGTTGTTGCTAGGAATGTGAAAGAAAAAGTTGTAACAAGTCTTACTTGGACTTTTTCATTAAAATCTTTCACAGAGAATAAAGCTGCTTTTTTTTTAATATCTGGTAATGTCATTGGAAAGAAATTATTTTATTTTTGTTGGGGTAGACTTGCTAAAGATTGCTCACTTTGTCAACATTTAGTAATGAAAAATAGGAGATTGTGGTTAGGTTGCAAAAATTGTGGCAATAGTTTTGAAGAAACTGCTGTTTTTCATTTGCATCAGTGTTGTTGATGAAAAGTAGAACTGACCAGATTAGCAATAATAAATGATGTCAGTGACACATGTAGGCATGACCCAAACTACAGACATACAGTTGTTAGTGCAAAGAAGGAATAATGCATGGGCATGACCAGGGGACACTACTGTATATACTTATACATGATTTCCTAAGTTGTTATTTTATGAGCAACGTTGAGCAGTGAATTATGTACTTCAGAGATTGAAGTTATAGGGGGGACCTACAGTAGCTTGGTCATTGGATTAAATCATAATCAGCGTGTTAAAAAGGGGAAATGTGTTTTTGACTAGTCTTATCCATCTGATCTAGACCTGTCTTTATTCCCACTCAAGATTGGTAAAAACTGGTTGCTTTTACATTTACATTAACCTTAATAAGCTAAAGATTTGACGGCTGCTGACAGTACTTACAGATATTTTGTAGTCGAAGTGAGCTCTCCCAGTCAGAGGAGCATTACCCATTCCGTGGGCAGCAGATGTCTTGGGCTATTGTTCCCTGGAACAACGTGGCTGTGAAAGATGTCTTGTGTGTCGGTACATAACATTTTACAAATATTTTTTAAAAGTGCTGCATAAAAGAGCAGTACGTGCCACGTGAATTTCACAAGGGCAAAATTAGTAAATACTTTGTGTCCTTGGGAAGAAGGAAAAGACTTTTTTTCCCCTTCTTCTCACTTAAATGCATGCAGAGTCCTGGTCAGCGTGTCTGTTGGGAGTCATAGATACCTGTACTAGACCAAGCTTTCCTTCCTTAATGCCCAATGTGTTTCATGTTGTGAGGAAATTTCCTATTTCATAGGAAATATTTACCCGTTTTAGGGTGAATTTTCCTCTTCCGTGAGAAGAAAACAGTGTTCTGATGGAGCAAAAAGCTAAATCAGCTCTCCATCACTTTCCCCAGTATGTTCTTTTAATGTCATTTCCTGCCCAGAATTCTTTGTGGGATCTGCTTTATTGCTCCTCGTGAAACTATTCTGTTACCTAGCTTTATAGATACCATAGTAGCCACCTGTGAAATACTGGAATTCATTTTGCAGCAGGTTAATTTGTGAGAAGACAAAATCAAGGCGTCTTCCCCTCCCTGCAGATACTGGAGGGTAGACATACAGGTTTTTTGTCTTTTCATTTGCTTCGCCTGCTGTCTTTCTGCGAGTGCTGCATTGAGCTACCAATAGCTGACATGATGATTCATGTTAAGTCATGTATCAATATATGAAACCCTGTGTGAAACCATACATGAAACCCTGCTTTCCTGACTGGCTAAAAATAAAGAAATTTAAAGCATTAGCCAAACTAATTCAGGGAAACTGTGGGGGCAGGGAGCTGGGGGGGTGGCATTAAATAGAGGATTGACTTTAGGGAAGTGAAGGTGTCCAAGGAAAGTGTCAGAGAAACTCTGCATTATACATTCCTTTAAAGATGCTTCAGGACTTACATATTCCATAAAAAATTGTGCTTGCCATAGCTGTCCCTTCTCCATCTGTTACTTTTAAGGAGCAGCACTTCTGTGGGGAGCTGTAGACTTATCTGTATGCTGCAGAGAAAACAATAATTTTGGCAAAGTCACATAACTGTATCTGGCTTTAAAAACATCTATTAAAAGCAATTTCTGGCAGTTTCTGTCACAGCCCTCTTTCTTTCTTTCTTTCTTTTTAACTTTTGCCTATATTTTCTCTGTTTTGTGAGAAACAATTCCAGAGCAATTCTCATACAGCGATTGTATTTGTCAATTCACTTACGTAGCAGGAGAACTATAGGAATGGTAGGAACTGCCTTTGTTGAGGCTTCCCTAAACGAGTTGACTCTGCAGATGCATATCCAGAATGGGGTGGTGAAAATTTTAAAACTGCTTACTTGATCCAATATTTGCATAGCTCCCTGATATCAGAGGATAATTTCTGAAAAAAAGCTAGTCTGTTTTAGAAACGTTAATGAAACGCCTCTCCTGTGAGCCAATACTGACTTGCTAAGCTGAGAATTGCATGTGGCTGGGTGCCTCAAAGCTACTGTCTAGTAAATGTTACTTTGCATTTAAAACACGTCTTTGATCTCAAAGTGGTTCGTGGTTGTTGCGTGATTTAATCAGTTATATAGGTAGGACATACCACTGCCTTTTGTAGAATTTAAGAAAACTAAGGAGTAAAGTACAGGAATATCAGTATGGGTCTCCGGTTTCGATGGTTTGGTAAAATCCTGTGTGCTCAGCCGAACTGTCACTGAAGGAGCAGGTATGTGGTCTCAGCATGCGGCCTGTAGTCTGTTCAATGATTTATAACGCTCAAAACCTGTGTTCAAACACCTGAAATCATCATCAGCAAAATTAGCTTTTCATTTTCCCTGTACTACTCAGTTAGAGTGAGGCAAATATTTACTGTCTGAACAGCCAGTCAGACCTGCCCAGGTGCTTCCCTTCCTGCTAACAGGTATCTTAGAATTAGCAATCGAGATCCATTGCTATATTTGGATATTATGCGTTCATGATACACAGAAACAATAAGCGGTCAGCATAAAATGTAAAAAAAAAAAAAAAGAGGAGCAGACCGGTAAGAGCCTTCATACGAATATTGCTGACTTGAGCAAAAAGTGAATTAGTTGTGGATTTTTGCGAGATGGTTGGTTGGCTCTATTTTAATGCAGACTTCGAAAACAGTTCTGTGTGGCCTTGACAGTGACTGGCAATGGAGTTTACTCCTGCTCCCCAGTCTAGGCAAATAGAAAAAACTCCAGGCATTTTAAAAGATCGTAGGGAAGGTTCCCATTCATGCTTTGTCTGTTTTTTGCCTACCTAATGCATCATCGCTGGATATGTGCAGCGCCCACTGCTCCTCGTAGGCTAAACTGCGTGCTTCCTGCTCCGTCACAGCCCCGTGAAGCTCCGCCGAATGATGCCAGTGCTGCTATTTTAATTCCGTTTCTGTGGCAGCGGTGTCTTAAAAGGTTCAGGGTCCTCTGAGTCAGTGAGAACTAGCTGTTTGGTTTTTCCGGAGTGCCTCTACAGCACAAAACAGCAGGCTGGAAAAGTGCCCCAGCTAGTGCCACCTGCGTTGCCCATCACGGTGCAGAATTGTGCGGGGATGCCTGCTCAGGTCAGCTGCACGGCGCTGCTGCTGGCTTAATAGTCCCTGCTGCGAGAGAGCTTGTTTGCTCAGGTACAACACTGAATCACCGTAGCTCTGCTGCTTCTGGACCGGTGTGTTTGCACAGCTCTGCAGTCTGGTATGTATGGATTCACCAGCCTAAGAGTCTCTGTGCTGCTCTTCGCTGCTTAAAATAGATATGCCTTTGGTTGGCTTGGTTGTGACAAAGATTTAAAACTTCGTCTAAAGTGTTTCTAAGAACCATCAGTACAGTTTTCACTTGCCCGTTATGAGTTTCTGTACGAGGCCTTCCTTGCCCTAAGCATAGTATTTAAATCCTAAAGTTTATTTAATTTTCCCCTTCTGATTCTTAGGTTTACTGTCTCTCTTTTTCACCTCTCCATCCCATTTTCGTCCTTTCTTTCTCTCTCTTGGATCCCATCCTGCAAAGTGCTGGGTCTCCAGTTTTGCAGAAGAGGCCACTTGATTTAATAGTTTGTGTAGGTGGCCAACACCTCATAGAAATGCGTAGCACCTTGTTTAGCAGGTCCATATCTCCTTCTCATTTTTTCCTAGTAAGAGGCCTGGAACCTGCTAAACTTACGCTGTCTCTGGGATCCCTTCTCCCTGCAACCTGGCCCTTGCCAGTCCCACCCTTTGTATCCATCTTCTTGCTTCAAGTCATCTCTCTCCTTTTTTTCTGTCCCCCTTCTGAGGAGAAAAGAAAGAACCCCAAGTGTTGCAAACCTGTACAAAATGGATGCTTTTGGGGGGTCTTGCACCTTGTTCCAGGGCATTAGTTTGGCCACTGGAAATGGATTAATGGACTAACCAGATCATTGCTGAGAGTGCAGTGGGACCGTAATGCTTTGTGTGTTATGCTCTGGAAAAGCTACCCATCATATTGGGACTTATTTGCACTTTGCAAAGAACAAATAATAGCAGCAGCAAGTGCAGGGACTCAGCTATTGGCCACTTTTTGTTTAAATAAATTCCTACGTTTGGGGATTTAAATTTTTTAAAAATTTTTTTTTTTTTACTTCTTGTTCCAGTGTCCTTACCAATAAAACCCCAGCGTTTCTTTTAAGAGTCCAGGTACTTGATACTTCCTTCTGGTGCATTTTATTTCCTTTCAAACCTGCCCTAAAGAAGATGATGTTATTCAGAAATGCAGATTTGGACAAAATGTTTAGAGATGTTTGAGAGATGGGCAGTAGCAGTGATGAGGCCAAGGTGAACAGGAATGCTTTAATTGGGGCACAGTGCGAGGTCACCCAATGCTTTGTCGTGTGTTTTCCCCCGTCAAGTAAACCTCTGGAGGTCTGTTGGTATCATTGAAGAAAGGAAGGTGTTCTTTCAAGTAAACAGAAGATAAATCACTAAGTGGGTAACTCATCGAAATCCACCTGTAAGTTCACAGATGGCCACTGCAAATCACGGGGCATCAATGTCAAGGGCTATATTTGTCACGAACTGCTTAGTAAGTGGTGAAAACGTTACTGTCATTAATTTGATGGGGAATGTGATGGCAGATGAATCGTTTCTAGCATGATTGAGGATAACTTCTTGTACCGCCACGAAACTACCATCTGGTAAGATTTGCCGTGTAAAGAAGCCCATGGTCAGCTGAACATGTAATTTCTTCTCAGCAGATACCATGCCTGGGTACGTTTGAATTGACTGAGACTCAGGAATATGGCCGTGTTAGATCTTTTAGTGACAACACAATATTGCTGGCAGGATGAATGACTGCTTGTTACACAGACTCAGAATAATTCCTTTTGCCTATGTGCAATTGCCCTGCAAAGCAGGAATTAAGACACTCGGGTAACCACAACTGTATGAAATGTTATGTTGCTACACGATCATTTAGACTTAAATACATTTTTTTTCCCCCCCTTCATATACTCGGAGGCGCAACTTGCTTTGGGAGTTCATCTCATTAAGGAAAGATGGAAGGGCACAGGGGGGGTTGGCGGGGAGTGACTTTAACTTCTAAGTTCACTCACTCAAGACTCGTATGCTAGCAAGGAAGCTGTGTTACCAACAGATAAATGTTCTGAAGACATTGTGAAATACTCATGGATAGTCTTATTACTGTTTGCAGATGTTCACATCACATAAAACAGCTAGTGTTACTTAGACCTATTATTGACAACTCTTAGATGAGAGGCCAAAGCTGAAATAAGAGTAGAGTTTGGATTTTTTTTTAAAGGATGTGGGTGTGATGAAAGTGGTGAAGATTTTGCCTTTGTTTCTATTATAGATGGAATGTCTGGCCTGATTATAAGTATGTAGTTTATTTGAAATATAACTTCAAATTCCTTTTACTGTTTGATTAACAGCATTGCCTTAATATCTTCCAAATTTTCACTAAGCCCTGTGCTTTATAATGTGACATTCCCAGGAAACAGGAGGCATCATCTGTCAGAAGACAGGAAACATGCAATGATTAAATGCATTTTATTGTTTTCTGTGAAACTGTGCCCAGTTTCTCCCTCTTAATGTGGGCAGATGGAATTTTCAAGAGCTTTTGTTGTTATACTGAAAAGATTTAGGCCTCATTTTTGCATATAATATTTGTGTATACAAAAAAATCTTAAAACCCCCAAAAGTTACTTAGTTTAGATGACAAATTATAAATTATTTATTTATTAGCTGAAACATCAAGCTAGAAAGAGTAGCTTGATTTGTTTCATGAAAACAAATACCGAGTTTTCTTCCCTTAGTAGGGAGCACCACTCCTATAGCTTGTAACACCAATAACATTTTGCAAGGGGGGGGGATGCTCTACCAGAAATAGCGGCGCTAACAATAATTGTTTTTTGCAATTTTGCTTTATTCAGACTTTAAACCACACAAGTGGCAACTGCCTTGATGCCCAAATGAATTCTGTTGGAAACAGCGTGGATGCCACTTACCTAACCTTTACAAACCTTCGTGTTTCTCAGCATATCGGGGTGAATTACTGCGGCTGGAATGTGTAGCCCCTGAAGACTGTTCCTGTGTAACAGTTGCAGTCTCCTTCATGTAACTGAGCTTCAGGTTCTTGACTTTTGCCCGTGCCGCTTAGAAAATTTGAAGTTTGAAGATATCGGTGGCCTAGGGTCATGTTGTGCGGTTCGGTGTGCCGCAGCAAGCCTCTGGCAGGCTCGTGCAGTAGTAATTAACCATTGGGAAAGTGACTGAAATCTCCAGGCAGAAACTGTGGAGACAAACCGTGTTGCAAATGGGAATGAAAAGAAACATCTACATGTTGCTTGGCAATGTAATCTGTTTTGTTAGTCTGCTGGGGAAAAGCAAACTGTGACTTCATATAGACAGAATTTCCTGGGGAAAATAATTTTGGACCTAAAAAAAACCCCAAAACCCTGTTATTCAGAGTATATGCAAAAAGGTTACTATGTCAGATAATCAATGATCATTTAGGCTTTGATTCATTATGAATTACTTTTCTGATTAATGGTCATTACCATCTAGGCACGTGAGCTTATTTCCAGTTTCTGGATATTGCCGCGTTTTAGAAATAAGAATTTTTTTTGCTGATCACACAAGGATGTTGGAACATGGGTGAGGCAGCCTCATATGATGTGGAGTTTGGACAATGGAGAGTTTAAATTAGGATTTGCAACTATCAGGCATAAGGCCACAGAAAACACCTTTTCAGCTGAAAACACATAGCTTGCAGTCAAATAAGTGGTTGTATTTAATCATAAACTGTCAGGCTGTGATACAGTATCGCTGTGACCAGCGAGCTAAGATGGATAAAGGAACAGAGAGATCATGCCTTAGAGAGTAGCGAAGAAATTTGCCCCTTAACAGTATGTGCAACAGCAAAAATTAGATTAAATCTAGTTGATTAATCACCTTGATGTCAATTTTTTTTTTTTTTTTTTTTAAATCTTGCTTGATGTGCCAGTTTCATTAAATACATTAATTGCTTGTGGTTTGCAGTGTTTCCTGAGTGGAAAATGCCTTCCTGTTTATTGTGCCATCCAGCTGTTAGATGCCAACATGTAAATGACATCAAACTTGCGTGTGTGTGCTTATCTCTGTCCCTTCTGTGGTTGGTTTAAAGGTGATGACACAATGACAGGAGATGGAGGAGAGTACCTTAGGCCAGAAGACCTCAGAGAACTGGGAGATGACTCTTTACCAAGCAGCCAGTTCTTAGATGGTATGAACTACCTCAGGTACAGCTTGGAAGGAGGACGATCTGACAGGTATTTGCCCGGACACGTATCTTTTCTTATGATAATTCTGCACACATTCTGTTATAAATGTTTGCAATCCCTTTCTCGGGGTCTTTAACTCGAGGGAGACAGGGGAGCACTTGTCATCATTTCTTTATTAGGTATGTCAGCATGGCAGTCGCCGCTTTGTAGGGGGAAGGTGTGGTCAGGAGGAATATTTCCTGAGCAGTCCAGAAATGAATCCATTTGGCACTAATACTGTACTTACAGTCTAGGGAAGAATTTGTTTGTGATTCTTACTTGGTTCTTGAAACGGCATAGCTTGCTTTATTGTCTTTGTGGTCAGGCAAAGGAAGAAGAGTCCAGCTGTCTATGGAAAGGGCTTATGAATCATCCCCGTCTCCTCCTGTCACGAGTCAGGGGATGGGTGGATGGGTGGACAGGGTGTTTTAGCATTAGGTGAGCTGACTTTTTGGAGTAGCTTGCTGGCTCTAGATATAAGGAAAGGAGCAACGGACTTGGTCATTCCACATTGGATTGGCAGTGAGTATATTGTCAACAAGCACATTGACTCTCTCGGTTGCATCATGGCTGAATTAGCAGGAAAGAGAATCATTTTCCTTCTACTGGCACAACACGGTATTTCTGTTGTAAGTAAATAAATAAATTAGAAAAAATAACGTGTTCAGTCCAGAAAACTTACTGATTTGCTTAGCTCTAACAAGTTGAACTTAAGCCTAGGTGTATTTCTGGAATAATAATGCCTGTAGCTTTAATCTTTTTTTTGAGAGGGGGGAATGTCACTATAGTCTACAAAAGATACGGTGTTCCCTTTTCAAAATGAGAGCCTTTACTAGTGAACGTAAGCGTAGATTCAAACTGGCAGATTAACACCCACAGTTCTAGTTTAGAA
>NW_008824405.1:4901-75946 GCF_000699105.1 Pygoscelis adeliae | reverse complement strand
TGAAAATGACAATGTCTAGTGTAAATCAGTAACGTCTCCAGACTTACTGCCTTTAGAATTGGGGTTCGCTCAAGGGGGGAAAAAAAAAGAAAAAGTTGAGATCTTGGCAACAGAAGGAATTTTTAACCTACCTCATTTTCCAGTCTCGATTGTTATTCTGGCAGCATTTCCGAAGCTCAGTGAAATCAGTAGGATCCATTCTGTTTACTTCAGTAGGCTATGAATTGCTCCTGGAACAAAAGATGTCAGGAAACAGTTCGGCTTGCCTCACAGCATGTGTAAATCCCTCATCATTCAGGTCTTATGAGCTTGGAGTCTTTGTTGGTTTTTCGACAGCTCCAGTGAATCCACTGAAAACAAAGTGACTGTGTGGCTTTTTAAGTCTTAGAGGATGTTTATGAACTATATCAGAATGGTTAAAAATCAAAACCTCTTATCACGTGCTTTCAATGGTAACAAAGTTTTAATTTTTTTTAATTTTAAGACGTTATATAGAAATGATTGTGCAGGCAAGTGTTAAGCCAGTTTCTGCTCCCATTTAGAATATTTTAGCTTTTAAATACTGTCAGTGGATTTCGGTAGATTTTCACTGGCATGTAATTGATGTGTTTTATTTTGTGTTGTATGAAAATTATTTCACAACCTGTATCAAGCATGATTATATTGAAATGAAGCAAAATTATAGAGGGAGAAAGAAGGAAAGAAAAAAGTACATCTTTCTAACTCCATGGTCTCATTTTCTGTCACTGTCAGGTTACTGGTTGTAAGAATTTTCACAGAGACTGCTTAAATTATTTTGCTTTTGCTTTAGTGTGATTTTCATTGCATTATACTGACTTTGATTTTTCAAGAAATTCAGTAAAGCAAAATAGTATTAGCAGTCTAGACTCATGTGATCTTATGCATTAAACAGTTTGATTTAAGAGCATATCTTTTTCTTTTGTAACCATCTTCCCTATTTATTTTATTTCTCTCTCCCCTTCATTCTTTTTCATATGCTTTCATTAGCACCATGCCCAGGTAGGTATTACATAGCATGAAAACATGTTGTCTCTATATCCTTTTATGGCACCTGTCTCCATTCATCCATTTTGAAGGCCTGCTGTACGCCAGAAAGTTGATTTGGAGAACCAAATGAACGACGCTGCTGGTGGAGATAGTTATAGTCTCAAATGAGTGTGATATGCAGTGGTGAATACCGATCCAACGGTACTGTCTGTCTAGAAAGGTCTTAGAATAGAATCATAGAATCATAGAATCATTAAGGTTGGAAGAGACCTCCAAGATCATCGAGTCCAACCGTCAACCCACGGTGGACGATATAGCCACGGTCACGGTGTGATATAGCCACTGTCCCACAGAAACTTCCCTGATTCCTGTACAGATATGTTAGCAAGGATCAGGGAGGTTGCACTAGATCACAACAGCTGGTAGCTGTCCTTCTGTCACCGTGCTGCTGGGAAGGCTAGCCATTTTCCTTCTCTGTGTGGAGAAACAGTGGTAGAATAAAAAAATAAAGAGCATGGACTACGCTAGCTGGGTTCTCCCTCTGGATATTGGGAACCAGAACTGATTCGGGCCATATCACATCACCAGTATTTGAAAAGACTCCATTTCATTGTAAATCCTTTCCACCTTTCTGGTCTGTGACAGGTGTGAGGAAGGCTTTCAGTCTTTAAATAGAGCAACATTTTCAAGGTTGATTTATACAGTTTTCAGTGACACCAGGTTCTTTACCCAGCTTCTGAAACAACATATATTTCCCACAACAACAGATACACTCAGCGGGGCTAGAGATTGCTAGAGCTCTGTCTAGGCTGGCAAGTGGATGTGTACTGCAACATGGTCTCCCCGTCATCCAGATTAGAACTTGGCTAGAGTATGCGGCTCTTATTTTCTGGATACCGCCTGGGCTTTATTCAGGGCTTAGAAGAGGTGGATGATACATGCCTGTGCATTACCTAACGTGGGCAAGACACAGTTCAGGAGCTTTGTAGCATTCCTGGGTTCCACAGCTCAGTCTCTGAGGCTGAGTAGAGTGCTATTGACCCCAGAACCCCTGTGACTTAAGATTTATCAACCAGATTTGGAAAGAATCTGTATTTAGACATTAGTTTTGGCTCTGTGATTTAGGGTTTTATTTTTTTTACAGGATTCCTGAAGACTTATTACAGTAATAAACAATAAGTTCTGTTCGGTGCCCCTACACTTCTGTAACTGGACTATCGTTTCAGTCAGTACCTTTATTTCTAAGTCTCAGAAGCGCAGACCTTAACTGCTGGTTTGCTCTTCATTTAGTTGGTACAGCACACAGAAGAGGGGCAGTGTCATCTGAACGCTAGTTTTGAAATGAAGTGTAGTGGGAAATTTAAACTTCTGATTTCCCGCAGACCTCAATCATGCTTGTGCATACCTTGCCTGTAGACAAATCCGTACCCTCAATGTATCGGGTATTTACTGGAGCTTACATACAGGTACTACATAGTGGAGATGCACTGGGCTGCTTGTAGTGGTGGTAGTAGCAGTGCCGGGTACTTGCAGGGGAATATGGACAAAATCACCACACAGATAACCGGTCAAATCTAGTACATACTTCCTTTCATTAAGTGTCTATCCAGGACATGACATTAGCTGAATAGCAGAACCTACAACTTGGATGGTGAACCTCTTACAAGCATTGCATGGCACAGCGGAGCGGTTCTGAAAGTGTCAAACGTTGAAATGAATGAAGGATAATGATGGCAAATGGGGTCTGCTACTGAGGCTTATTTTTTAACCAAAGAACACGTGTTCACTGACGTACTCTTGTTACGAACAAGCAAGGTGTACTCTGCCTACCCAATTCACACTAAAATGTTTAACCAAAGGACTCTTCAGTCAAGATTCCTTTTCATAATTTTCTTCTGAAATGTTATATGCAGACAGTTAGGGTGAACTTCTGTCCCTATTGAAATTTTGTTGGTTGTTTTAATGGAATCAGAATTTTATTCCAGAAATGTATAATCCCAATAATACACTAAATATCAGCCTTACACGTCTCGCCTCTTCCTCTTGTCTGGGTGAAAGACATTTCATGACGTGTAAGAGAGATTATTTATTGTCGGTTTGGTTTTTCCTCAAGACTTCCCTAAGGCTGATACTTGTGTAATACTTCTCTTTGCTTTCAGTTTTGTACAATCCATCTAGTATGCGAAATAGGCCATTGGTGTAAGTCAATGATCATTGATTATTCTTCAGTGTCATATATTTCTAATAAAAGGAAGATAACCATTTGCTTCTAAAAATGGATCAAAAAAATCATTGTGTGAATGTAGCTATTGCTAAAAAAGGCTGACTGGTCTGAATCAGACGGTAAAATATGATTTCCAATGAGATCTGCATTTAAAGCACTTGAATCTCGTGTCCATAATGTACACATGACTTTTATTACTAACTGCTGAAAATGAATTATCCCTTAAAAATCTATGTATCTAGATAAATGGCCTATTGTTCTGATCCAGTGGGTTAGTCATTACGAGTACTACTCATGGACGTGTAAGCCACGAAAATAAAACTGCTTCCTTCAGTTACATGTATTATATTCCTCAAGGTACAGAACAACATCACAGAGTACACGTACAACATCTGAAGGTGGTTGATCTCTTTTCAAAAATCACTATTGTAATACTGCTGCTAGTAAATATTGAAAGGACCAAACTAGTGCTATTTGGTAGCAGAAACCCCATTTACCTCAATATGTCCTTCTGTGGTATCTTATTTGTCTTTTTTTGCTTTTTGCTAGTGGATACTGCAGTTACATTCTGAGCCAGTGCTTGGAAGCAGCTTATTTACTGCCTTGCATCTCTCATTGCTACAGCAACCAGTTTTCTGTAGAGCTGTGCGTACTTACAAGGAAAACAGTGCTCGCATTTGGACTGCCTCTCTAAAGATGCTGTTGGCATACAGAGGAGGAATTTTGTTTTACACGGGAGCATGCGGCTGGCCACAATTCACCTGGCTGTGTGTACCTTCCAGGGGACAATATCAAGCTTGCTTACTTACAGTTTCAAGGGGAGAGAGTAGATCATAACAAAGCTTCAGAAAGAGTAATTTCAGCTTTTCCTCGGATGTTAGCATTCTGGTTTTCTGTAGCAGTTTGCTTGTGTGACGTAGCAGGAGAGAGAACTTCTCCAAAGAGAAGTTACTTAAAAGAAATTCATGCTCTTTATTATAAGGAAACTGTCATGCCACAAAGCCAAGTATAAAGTATTTGTGAGTATAAAATAAACTGTCATCTAGATTAATCTCTAGGTTCTGCATTTTGAAGCAAATAGGTCAGACAAAAGACTTTGTGGCCCTTGGTCAGAAAGGTAGCATAACACAGATTTGTAAAGCTCTGTTTTTCCCCCGTGCCTATTATCTACTCCCCCTGGAAGCTGCATCATATTGCTAATAGCACGCTTTTTTCATTCTCCCACTCGATCTATCATGACACCTTTACAACATCATCTGTACTGCTGATATATTGCTATGGCATCCTACCAACCTACCAGCCTGCGATCCTTCAGTTCAGACAGGTCCCACACATTGAGCCATGCCTCCTACCTGAGGGACAGTGCCATGATTGACGATACGGTTGTAATCCCCAGCCAGCAGGTAAGCAAATTCTCTTAAGTTCACTTATCAGTTGGATAAATACGGAAATATAAAAAGATTACAGTTTAGATTGTGCTAATGATACCATGTTAGGTATGCTGCTTTCTTTATTTTAATATAAATCTCTCTAATTTTCACTGATATTTAATGGCATATTCTGCTATGCAATGTTAAACTCTATTCCAAAGTAAAGGGATAAAGCTGTGTGAATATAGTACAGGGACTGTCTTTGGAATGTTCTCCATTTTAACTGATTTTTGCATGATGCTGACAGCCATTGGGCTAAATATTCAGGTGATCTATTGAACTCAAGGCCGTTGTCCTCAAAGATACTATCCTGAAGCATGCTTGTAGTTAAAAAAGAAGATTTAGGAAATGCCACTTTGGTAGATCACAGCATTCATTTCACTGGGACCACTAGCATATGATTACTTTGAGCAAGTACAAAACGTTACAATAAGGGGTTTCTAATATCTTAATGCTATTATTACTCCTTTGTTTTCTTTTTGAAAAAAGTTTTAACGCTGTAGGTACTACTATGCAAAATACATCTTCTTATTGTTTGCTTGATTAATTGATTTTATTGTAGTAAAAAGGAGGGTTTTTTGCTTACCAAGGTAACAACTCTGGCCAAAGAAGCTGAAAGGAATTCATATCGCTTAAGCTGGGGCCCTGAAACCTTGGACAATGTGGCTCTTTCTTCCAGCCCTATTCATTCAGGGTGAGTGTATCAATTAGCATTATACTAAAAAAAGAGAAACAGAATACCTGCAGTGGCAGCAGCTTCAACTAATGCTTAACTAGGAGTTATATTTTAATTCCTTGCCTCCTAGAGCTGTCAATAAATTGTTATGATCTCTTAAGCTCTGACAATCAAGCAAGCCTGAGTACCAAGACTATCCACTGAAATCACTGCGAGTCAGTGAATTGATGCCAGCGAGCTTTCAGTCAAATTCAAGAGGAACGAATGAGATACTTGACACATACACACATGCGTTTGTGTGTAAACGTGTGAAGTTTACAGAGAAATAAATACAGTGCCTTTTTAAAGTTAGTAATAATTGAGGCCAAGGGCCTAATCACTCCAGATGGTGAGTACTTCCTATGCTAGTGAAGTGGTTTAGGTAAGCACCAACTCTAGTGTTTGTCATGATAACTAAAAAAAGAAACCAAGGATTTTAAATTACATGAACTGTGTAATAGACAAGCAACCTAAACATGATGTGCTTTACACATGTTTGGCCACTATGTTTGCGTATTCTCACAACTGACACTTTGTAAGCGTTTGCATTTAGGGAAGCTCATTAAAATGGAGTAAGACAGGCAAAAACACAGGCCCAGCCAAATTCATACTTACAAAGCTTATCCTGGTTGGCCTCAAAATCTGTGAGTGCATTTGTTTTAATGCACTTGTCTTACTGTGCATTTGTCTTACTTACTAAGTTTTAAGTAATTTTATTCTTTACACTGAATTCTGTGCTTATGTCCTGCTGTCAGATTTGATGAGGCGTGTGGAGGTGAATTCATAAGAAACTGATGTCATGAAAAAGCATTTCATTTCTCTGGAGCTACATTGTATGCAGCATGGCTGGACATCACAAGGAGAAAGATATTTTTTTTTTTTTTTTTTTTGTTAATCTCAAATGAGTTTGCAAAAAATCTTACAGTCCGTATCTTTCAAAAAATATCACTGGAGTCCCATTCGGAATGACAGGCAGTCCTGGTCTAGAAGAGGAACAGTGTTGCCATAACGGCGATTGCAAATTGGCTGATTTGTGACATATACGAGAAGTTTGTTAGCTGGTAGAAGGATATTTGGCTGTGACCAGTGGTGTTTGGATTTGCTTTTCCTGAGCTCTAAAACTAACAAATTCAATTAAAATACTTAATGTGTACAGTATGTATGTGTTTATATACAGGCCAGTATGTAAGCTTTAAAATTGTTTTGGTGGCTTATTCTAACCCTAAATAGTTTACAGACTTTTTCCAAAGGATGTATTACTTTTCACTTTCAGAAAGGTAGGTCTTTCCAGTGATTGCAGAGGATGAACTAAATACTTTCGAGAAGAGTGGCGTTTATTTCTTGGATGTGCAATCATTTTGTGTTTTTCTTTTAAAAAATATTAGTGATATTTAGACCTTTTTGGATGACCAGGATGCTAGTGGTAGGATAAGAATATCTGATTTTAATAGGAGCAACACTCTCTGCAGCCTTGTATGAAATAATGACATTTAACACGACACAAATTATGTTCTTCTTTTTATACATACCAACTAACTTGCCACTAAATATTGTAATAAAGAAACCTGTAATAATGATTACTTAGCCTTTGGAAAAGACTGTACAACACTACATTTTTATCTTGCTTAGATTTGTCTGAGTCATTAAGTTATCATAAACTTTAGGGGTGCATCTTGTTTAGAGTTTCGCTTTTAAGACCTTATTTTAAAAGTGAAACAATTGTGGAAGTACTGTGTGCATGATTGTTGCATTCACTTAGCTGGAACAACAGTCATTTATACCCCTCTCGTCACCTACACCCTCCTTCCTACACAGACACGCACTTATAAACTAGCAACCCTGCTGACATTTCAGGTGCATGCATTGAAGTAGTATATATCTGTCATGAAAGAAAACTCGTAGTGTTTGAAAAGAAATCCTCTATGAACACTGCTAGTGGCTTTAAGCAAGGGTATGGCCTTGGTTTTGCCCAAGACGCTGGAAATGTATGGAATTCAGACTGTGTTTTTCTAAAGTAACACATCAGCAAAGTATTGGACAGTAATTTATTTGGCACAGATGATCTTAATTTTGTATTCTGTGCAATCTGAGAAAAACATGACACCATTCTCTCCCTGCACTACTTCAGTGGCTAACCCCAATTTGTCGTTGGGTTCTTACTGATCTCCCAGTGTTAGGGAAGTGTTTCTGTGGATCACAGTGTAACACCCCCAAGCAAAAGGATGAATTTATAGAGAACCGTTCTCTTGGTGTGGAATTTCACAGGCATGTATTTCAGCCTTTGCATAACTAAGCAAAACTGCTCCTATGTCTGAAATTTCAGAAGGGGAAAATGTTTTAACCATCCATTTCAAATTTAAATGTAACTATTGTTTCAATATGTCAATAATTTCATCAATAAGGAAAGAAAAGCAAGATGTTTGGTCAGAGTCTTTGGCAGCCATTTCGAAAAGAAGAAAAAAATTATCTCCTAAGAGATAACACTCTTTTGGTGCTCACAATCTCAACATAAACATCTCCTGGTCATTTTACACAGCTAACAGTTTCCGAATAGTTTCATACATTGGCTGAAGGGAGAAGTATAAATTCCTGCATTGAAACTTCCTTTCAGAAAATCTGATTTGCTTCTCCTGATAAAACTGTCTGTTCTTACATATTGAGCAAAGTTAAGGATCTCTGAATATGCCAGAAAGCTTGGGTGCTAAATATCCAATAAGATAGAGTTTTATCGCTTTGCTGGTAATATTAGGGGATATTACGTATAATTTCCTGCTGCAGCGTAATAAAGAACTACAGAACTAATGCCTACATAAATGCAAACGCGTTTCACAGTTTTAATCTCATACCTCACAATATCCTATTGTGGGAGAACACATATATTTTCATTAAGTTGGAAGGCAAAAAACCACTGAACTGAAAGATTTCTTTTCACTTGCAGCATTTAGACATCGCTCGACAGTGTCATATTCTTATGTCTCTATCACCCACAGTAGTTAAGCGTGAATGGTAAAGATAAGGCTGACTGTAAGATTTTAAAGTATAAATTATGTGCAAAATTACGTTGTTTTCATACCTGGGTTCTGCTGATACAGTGAAAAAAATTTCCACAATTTAGTTGTATAGATTCTATTTCTAAGAATTCTACTGAGAAATATGTAAAGGTATGGTAGATAAGAAGAGAGGCAAATCTGACATATTGTCAGGAACATGGCACTGTGAGGAAGGAGCTTCGAGTTCATGCTTTGATACTAACTTGCTTTTGTGTTCTAGAGCAAGATATGTAGCAGCTCTGCAGTTTTTCCAACTCTGACTTGCTCACAGTAAAACTGTTTAATGAAAGATACTGATTTCTTTTATATAATTTGATGAAGTCCCTATTTGACTAATAGATGATCCGAGTGTATCAGTACTTGTATCTGACAAAATTAAACAGTTGGGATATTATTAGTGAATTTACCTTTCTGGAGGTTGTTGCTTCCACCACTGAAAAAGGGAGAAGTATGAGGGAGTGGGCAGCTCGAACTGTGATAAATAATGTGAATTATCATTCTTAGCTGCATGTCTGCAAAAAAGGAGACTGGATCCTTGCTAACAAGGTAAACAAAATATATTTCAAGTGTTGTATTTTGAATCCACAATATTGTTTTCCCCAATGTGAGATTAATTTCCTGGAAATAGTTACGGAAAAAGGACCTGGCAGTGACCAGCTGATAGTCATTTCTAAAATCTGAAAGTCTAAATTATTTCAAATCATACTGTAGCCCTTATGACCTTTATTCGGAAAGTTACGATAAGGAAGAACAGCAGGTGTGTTTCATTAATAGCAAATTGCTGTTCATGTCAGTGGAAGAAAATGGCAATGGAAATATATATATATAAAAAAACCAAAAAGCGACATCAGAAAACTAACTGGCCATGTGACACATTACTAAACAGGTCAAACTGAAAGTTTGAAATTTGTCACTCTGTAGTGCAGAACAAAAGGAGGACAAGAAACGTGTTGAAATGGAAGAAAGCGGAGGATGGAATGTATTGACAGGAAATTTGAAGAAAACAAAATCGTGATTTATTGTGTTATCAGAAACAGTGGCTGGAATTACCTTAGATGCCTTACCCTTTGATATACCGTGGTCCAAATTTTAGGTGTCGGTACCCAAGCCAAGCAGCATTTCCCCTCATCTGGTTCTGAAAGATTTACTCAGAATCTAACTGTACGTTTTGGGTACCTGACTTCCAGTTTGAGAATGTATGTAGAGAAACCAGATCACTCTAGCTTTGCTGCTGTAGTAGTAGTAACCATTTGTAACCAAGGATGTTTACATAGGCTTATTTTCCATACTCACTCCTACCTTCTCACATGTAATGAATATGCATAAATATGTATATGTTCATGTGTTTAATTTAGAAATCTGTTTCATTTTTCCAATATTTCAGTATTTCATTTAACTCATTCTTTTTTTTCCCTTTCTTTTCCTTTTTGATGTTAAATCATCTACTCTATTGCAGATGCTCTTCTCCATGTCTTGATCATGACAACAGCAGGTGAACTTCTGCATAATTTCTTTCTTTAATACATTGCACTTCTCACCCACCCTATTTATCCTCCTCTCTTACCTCACTTCAGGATGCTTTAGTGTTTTGATAGTGCACGTTAGCCAAGAGAAAAAAAAAAATCTACTCTGACTAGGAGTAATAGTTACACATGGCCCTATTTCTCTTCTTACACAGTAAGCGTCCACTTTCTCCCATCTGCTATGTCCTCTACAAGAAAAGAATACTGGACACATAAGTCCACTGCAAAAAATCTTAACAAAGCTCCTTATCCATTCCTAGATTGTTTTAACCATTGATTTAATCAACAATACATTTTCTCTGTTGGTGGCATGGTTTAATATTATTAAAAGGAAGGAACTCCTCCCCCCCCCAATAATCCAACACAAACCACTGTAGATAGGTTTAGTTTCAACTGTTACATTACAAAGTGGGCCTTCTTTCTCACTTGTCTATATAAAGAATATTGCAGAGCCATACTTTCCAAATTGTGCCACCATATTGGCACCAGTAGAATAACAGCACAGACCCAGTATATTTAATTTTTCATGCCACGTGCATTTTTTGTGTGACCTCGGTTAATCAATGGTTGAATCACTGGCACATTGCATCCTGCACAGAACACCTGGAGCGGTACCCTCCCAAAGGAGATTATCTTCACTTGGCAAACTGAGCGTTTATTGGCACGATACCTCTTCATCTCCTTTAACATAACCGTAGAAAGGTGAAAATCTTCTTAAATATTCAGCTGTGCAAAATTATTAAATGGCTAAATAAAAACCCAAACGACAAACCCGTATTTTTGGGTCATGTCACCCAATCTCTCTGTAGTTGACTAATGCAGCAAAGAAAATGTCACCATGAGTCAATACTCTTGTAGTTTCCCGTGTAGGATCATGTTTTTTGTCCTCCTGGAATGTGTATTTTGCCTTGTTTATGTATGGCATAGTTGCAGCCTGATGGAAAGCACACTGAGGTAGTTGAATGACTTGCTGTTGACTTCAGCGGGAGCTGGATCAAGACCTTTTTTCTTAATTTCAGACTGTCTTATCAGTTTTCCTTCTCCCGCTGAGCACTTTACAGTGGCTGAAGCACCCTGATTGTTTGTTTCTGCTTCCTCACACTGCGACTAACACTGAATGCTGCTATGTCCTTGTTTCCCGGTTTCTTTTAAAAATTAAGATAATGTACACAGAAAAGTTCCTAAATGTGTCGACAATGGATGTGCTCTAGTTAGAGCTTTTTATTGTTTCCTGCTACCTGATGAGAGCATGTGTGCCTGCCTAGCTACTTTGGAAGAATAATCGTACCTGAACTGACCGTATGAAAGTGGTGGTGTATTGATTTTGCCTATTCTGGTTTTGTGTGTTCAAAGAACTATTGCCTGTTCTAGAAAGACACTTCACGGTGCTAGGTTTGCATGGCTCGTCAAATGATTCTGCAGAATGAGAAGCGCGTTTGAGTGCCAACATGCTTGCGTTCGCAGCCACCTGAAACTGTGACTCTTCTGCAAAGCTATTTACATAACAGCGATTCGTCACAAATCACACAATAAGTATCTTCTTTCACCCCCCAGCGTTTGACACATCCAGGTTTTATTTCATTTGTTCATCCTGCTGTTATCTTTCAAATGAGCATAGATACAGAATAAAACCCACTTAATTCCATATGAATAAAATCAGCAAAGGGAATAACGCAGACTCAGACCTGAAATACAAATACTTCTTGAAAATACACCACAACTTTTTGTCCTTGTAAGGTGGATAAATCCAATGCGTATATATTGTCTGTGTTTTGTTCAAGTGGAGCCATTAGAAAACCCATTGCTGTTTGCTCTGCTCTCTGTAGAAGGCATGGAAACAGCCCGAAAGATTTAGGGGCCTTTTATGTATGTCCTCAACCAGAAGGATGCTGTAGCCAATGCTATTTGATATAGTTACCTTTCATATGGCAAGTACGTAGTTTTAAATTGCTCTAAAATTAAAGAGAATGAAATGGCCTCTCTAATTTATGAGTAAGTATTGCTAAATTAGAGGAGAATGAATGATGCTTGATCTAAGTGCTAACCATGTGTTTAACAGAAGCGTGTATAGACTCCCCTGCAGTCTATAACTTATTCCTAGAAAATAATTGCTTTTGTTCCGTATTTTTTCTTGAAAAAAAAAAAGAATCCTGATTTCCCCTTCATTCTTTTTAAAAGAGAGAAGGCAATGATTTCCCAAAACCTAATTTGTTTCATTGATTTGGCTATTACATTGGGCTACCACCTTGCTAAATCTAAGAAAGCTCAGTATCGATCCAGTTTGCAAGACTGTCAGGGTCACATGTTTGTGTCATGCATCGTTTCTAACTGAACTGTTAAAACTGGCAGAAAATGAAACTTCCTCAAAGGCTGTCTTGTAATGAGAGAGATCGTCTCATTGTTGCCCTGGTCACCCTTGACATACAAAACTTGACTTCGCTGCTTTAACCCATCATCTGCTTTGCTTTTGAATCATCACTTAATTGAAATTTAAGTTCTTGCCACGGGTTGCCAGGATAAACTGAAGTCAGTGCTAAAGAAGGATGCTTCCCCTACATATAGTTATTATAGGAAGGACTTTTAAAACATGTTCTGAAACAGACTTTTGCTGACAGAAAGTACATGTGATTTTGATGCGTTGCTTGATCAGTCGGTTCACTTATTTTGGCCACCTTTGTTTTAAATGGCTCACAAGAATGTTTTCCTACTTATCAGCTGTCCAGAAGTTTTCTCCTATTTATATTGTTTTCCCTCTCCTCAGTTTTACCTCATTTCTCCTAACCATAGTTAGTCCCTGCTAAGGTTTTCCTTCCCCTATTATGCCATTTTTAACCCCTTCTGAAAATTGAAGCTATTATATCTACGTGGAGTTCCTGTAAGTTATTTTGGTTTCTTTTACATTTTCTTTCATTTTTAATATTATAATAAATTATCATAGAAGCACATAAGAAACGTTTATCAGCCTAATTTTTTTAGGATGCCTCCTTTCTTCTCCTCTTCCAGTGATACCTGTAAGAGCTTTCTGATGCCCTGTAATCCCTTTTATTAACCTTTTTTCTCCTTTCTTTTTTTTTTTTCCCCTCTTGAACTCTTCACAGCCATTTGTGTTTCTCTTTAATGAGCCCTCTCCTCTCCATTCGCTGTACGTAGATGGTTGGTAGTGCTTGCAGTAGCGCTTCCTGCAATTGGAACGTGGAGTAAACTCTGAGTTTCCTGCTTAGCCAAAAGTCACTTTTTGCACTGTCCAGTTAGCGTGAGCGGAGGGTGCCCGGTGCCCTTTGCAGAAGGAGGAGCTTACGAAGTTTTAAGTCAGAGCAGGGAAGACCGATGCAAAGATTGAACGGGTACCTCTAAGGGATGGTAAAGCAAAGCACTGTCTCTCTGCATGCAGTAAGAGAAGCAGCCCCGCACCTAAGCTTCAGGGAGTAGCAGGGCCTTTTTAGCAGGGCCTGTTGCGACAGGCCAAGGGGGGATGGCTTTAAACTGCAGGGGGGTAGATTCAGACTAGATGTAAGGAAGAAATGTTTTACGCTGAGGGTGGTGAAGCACTGGCCCAGGTTGCCCGGAGAGGTGGTGGGTGCCCCATCCCTGGAAACATTCCAGGTCAGGTTGGACGAGGCTCTGGGCAACCTGCTCTAGGTGAAGATGTCCCTGCCCACGGCAGGGGGGTTGGACTAGATGACCTTTAGAGGTCCCTTCCAACCCAAACTATTCTACGATTCTATGAGTATATACGATGTTAGGGTTATTCATCTGTTCGTATTATGTATTATTTTCTTTTTGACCTTGGGAATTTATAATGAAAAGGTACCACTTCCCAGACTGATGGCTTAATCTGCCAGTTACTCCTGCTAGTTTTGTTTGTTCATTTGAGTACGATCTCTTCCTATCTCAGTCTCGTCACTTAACAACATCTGGTAAAAGAAACACTAGGGAGAGGAAAAATAGTGTGCGCGCGCGTGGGCAGCAAAAGAATTAATTTGCATTTTACATTTCCTTTCTATTAGTCATACAATTTTTTCACTTTCCTAAATGCACATTTCAGAAAGCATGTTTTATGTCATGCATTAGTTTTGTATGAATTATTTGTATATTGATATACACAGTCCTTCGAAAGGGCAAAGCTTTTCCAGTCCTGGAACAGTAATGTCACCATCCAGATGCCCCATTATGTAGCAAATAGGCAGAAAAAGAGGCTGCTGTGATTCAGAAAATGCTTTGTTACGAATTATTTGCTTGACTTTATTGCATATCCAAAATTATGTGAAATGTGCCCATTTAAAAAAAAGATGAAAAGAAATTGGATTAAATAAGTGGATGGAAAAATGAATGTGGCAAAAGGTTGGGAAATAAACAGGGTGGTATGGTGAAAAAAAAACTTATTTTTACATTCTGCGTCAGCTCTACAAATCCTGCATCGGTGTACCAGCCTTTCAGACTTTTATGCCACAGTTCTGGAGGTGAGGAATTTTCCCCTTCAGTTTCTTTCTTTTGCACTATATTCATGCTAGTTCTCCAAAATTTGTTTTCTGGAAATTTCATAGTAGTATATAGGTGGTTTTGTGAACCGACTCCTCCATATTTGGTGTGCTAATTGGCACTAATCTTTCTGTGCCCTCCTCATATTATTCCGTGTTTGCCTGAATTTGCTGTCCGGCAGTTGAAGGGTACCTGCAGTCTCTTAGGGGGTTTCAGACTCATCCAGAAGTCACAGAACCCTTCAGGAATCTCCCATTTCATCTGGGGGTCTGTTTCAGTGATACGGCACAAATCTATGTTTTGGTGTGTGATGAACACTCCTGTTTGCCAGGTTGTGTCCCGTTATTTAGTAAATACATTAGATCTTCTTTATGATAGAAACAGCTGTTTTTACGGTGAATAATAACAATGTCCTACGGTTTTATCCTAACCATTGTTATCTTTGTGTCCACCTTCCAATGATAGGACATTTTGCCCGGTTTTCCACTCTTTGGAGCAATAGCTGGTTTCAGTGATAGATGACTGATAGATCTTGTGATAGCTTCACTGACAGACCCTGCTCTGACCCACCAGGCACATTCAGTAAACTTAAACTGAAAGAAAGAGTTGCAGCTTTAAGGCCTGAACACACACGGCTATCCCTTTGCATCTCGAGCGCTTACTAGAGGCAAATGCCACACTCCATTTTTAATTGATCTGTATTGGATCCCCAGTTTTGGGGGTGTGGGAAGGAACACAGGGCTATGACTCTGTGTGTGAGGTGAGATACCAGTTTGTTACAGATGGTCAAAATCGAAGACGACTACTTCTTCAGCTGTTATATTGGTTCTACACCACAAGCCAGTTATCTTAATTGCGTGACGTGTGCTTTATGAGAAGGCACTACTGTTTCAGCACTCTGCTTATCTTTTGGTTAGTCTGAAAGGAATTACTGTACGGAGAAAGAGCACCGTATTAGAAGCAACAGAACCCATTACTGTGGTCAGAAGGGAGATTATTGGATTTGGACCCTTACCTTCTGTGTGTATGTGTTCTTCTAGCAGTTAACAGTGTTTTTGGCATTGCTGAGACACGTGGGGAGATAAGCTGAGGAGGACATAAGACAGACAGGTGACCTAGCACTAATATGTCAGTGATGGACAGCAAAAGAAGGTGATCCTGTTGTTAAAGTATACAATCTCGAGTATTACGTCAATATTGAAAGTAATTGAATCCTAAAAATTGTATTCATGACAGCTTACACAACGAAAAAAGTGGATGCTAATTCAACTCAGTAAGTGCACTCATTAGCTTCTGGTAATTGTGGGGGTAGTATTTCTGTTGCTCATAGCATTAGCATCAAAATGTGAAGCTCTTCTTCCAGCTCTCAGTGTTATTAACTACCTCTAATGCACCCATTATAGTAGAGACTTGGACCGATTCTCCAAAACATAAATCAGAACCACTTTGATAACACTACTTCATACCGTTAAGGGAAAAGTGCAATGCAAGCCGTAGAGCATTATTGCAACAATTGAGCATTTAGTATCTCTTAAGCTCTTCTTTCATCTGTGCTTCAAAATGTGTAAAGTATGTATTTTATGAAGGAAGCTCCCATTTTTCTAAATTAATCCCCAGAGAATCAAAGCTGTAAAATGTTTTCATTTTCTTTTTTTCCCCCTTGTTAAAACCACAGAAACACCAACCTCTAAGGAATGAGATAATGGTTGTACTACCCAGACTTTTACACTAAACAAAACCTAGAGGTATATGAATGGCAGTAGAATAGGAGACTGCATGTGTGAGAAAGACTGGCATCCGTGGTGCATGGTGTGCTTCTGACTGGCGCTTGTGGCTCCTTTCCATCATCCATTTTTCCGACTTGCACGGTGTGTTGAGTGTTGTGTTTTTACAGCATGTGGAATTACTTGTAGCTGTGTGGACAATGAGTGGATGCAATGTTTGTCGCACAGAACGGTCAAGGGGACAGTGGAAAAATACCTGTATTTGTTACTCACGTTTTAAGGGCTTTTCTCTATTGCAGGTCCTTCAGTAGCATTTCTGCGACTCCCCATGTGACGATTCTATTTTAGTGGCTAGAAGTAGGCCTGATACCGTTCTGTCTCATCTACTCTTATTTTCACTTCCAGCAACCTGACATTCCCATCCCACATCAGGCATGATCCGAAGTCATAAACCAGTAAAAAAAGTTGAAGTAGTTCTACACCTTTCCCAAGAATGTCCCCAGTCTTTGTAACAAATCTGTCAAAATCTACCCGCTGGTTATATGTGGAACTATAAAAAGTTCAGCGTAAAAGAAATCCCATGAAATGTTTTTCTCCCTTTTAAAGAAAAAGAAGTAGATAAGAAATTTACCTTGTGCTAGAAGAGGGCTCCCTGTAGATGGCTTTCTGCATCTCTAAGTTTTCCACTGGGGTATTGTATTGCTCTGCAAAGTAACAGAGAAAAACAAATATCCATAAAGAAACCTCTTATACAGTGACTGTAGCTATTGCCATCTCACCAAAATCCAAAATTTCTCTTCAAACAATAATGACACGTTGGGGTTTTTATATCGATAGGTGCTAGCTCCACTGAGGTATTACGAACTGTATTCACACACTCCAGCATGAAATTTGGTATTTTTTAAGTCCAAAACCATTTTTTGTTAGAAATTATAGTTTATCGAATAACTAGAAAATTATATAGAAATTATAGAAATTATTATATAGAAATTATTATAGAAAACTAAACGCCCCCCCGACAACCCCTCCAATCAGAATTGGCTTTATATTCTTGAGTCATAAATAATTTTCTTCGATAAGATGTATTTGCCCATTAAGTATTTAAAGAGTGCCAACTTTACAATGTAGGTGCTTGCAGGTACAGAGTAGTGATATTTGCACTTGACTTTGATAGGTACATACACACATGCTCACATTTATTAGTGACTGCTGGTATTTTTACCAACAGCAGCACTGTAAAGTAAGACTTTCTGTGAAGAACTCTTAGATAGCAGTTGTCAGTTTAATTAATAAATGATCTTAGCATGATTTGGTGCTTCACATGGGAGAAAGGCTTTTTCTAATTGTACATCTTGAGAAAGATCTCCATTTACGTACGTAGTTTGTTACGTATGTGGAACATAACCAAAGAAGTTTCGATACGTTTTGTATCTAATTTTTTTTCCCCTGATTTTTCAGCTTCCTAGTTAGTTTCATGGTGGATGCTCGTGGGGGTGCCATGAGAGGTTGCAGACATAACGGACTACGAATCATTATTCCTCCGCGGAAATGCACTGCTCCAACACGAGTGACTTGCCGGTTGGTGAAACGCCACCGACTGGCCACCATGCCTCCCATGGTGGAAGGTGAAGGTCTGGCCAGCCGCCTGATTGAAGTTGGACCTTCTGGTGCTCAGTTTCTTGGGTAAGGGGTGCCATATGGCCTGAAGGAGAATGTTCAGTCTATTTTCATCTGTTTGCAAGTTGCACTGAAATGGTTCCTTTTTCAAGACTTGAACAGAAAAAGATGTTTGTAACATATGGTAACAGGCTGGTCGTGTGACATACAGATCACTTGTTAGTTAACAGTTCAAAACGCTTTTACGCCTTTTCCTTTGAAAACGGATATTTTAACCACTAGCGCTAAGGTTAATGTGCTTCCTTGGATACAATTGTTACTCAGTGTTGTGGTATTATAGTGGGAAAAGTCCCTTTTGCAGCCAGAAAAGGCGGTTCATACTCTATTTAAATAATCTAATCTAAGGCGTGAATAGCACAGCACTGATCTAAAGCCCAAATGTAAAGCCTGCTACATATACAACACAAGTTACAGCTGCTTATTTTAGAGACTTGTGTTGTGTTATCAGTAATTTGGACTGTCCAGGAAGCACAGTGCCTTTGATTTTTCTGGGGTTGAAATTGCTAAATGAAGCAATAGGACAACCCTAGAATTTTTTGGCCATTTCTTTGTCCTATGCTGCAAAACCCATAGAAAGATCAGATTTGTGTCTGCTGCTGAGCTCGTTTTAGCAATTTTCAGCTGAAAGCAGCAGTTATCCACACTTTTTTTTATTTGTTTTACCAACTGTTCTCCCTATCAACTGTGGCATCCAAAAGTGGATGATTGAAGGAACCCCTTCTATTACAATAAATAGCTTCATTCAGAAATTGTAAAAAAAGTGACTCTGTAAACAGCAATAGTTTAAATCCATTTCCAAACAAATCAATTCCTTTAAAATCCTATTATGACAGGCAGTCATCAGAGCCACTCTCTTCGTTAGCGCTTTTTCTAAAAGATTGAGCTTAGGGGAGAGAAAAAAGTTGATTGGTAGCTTTTAACTGCCCACTGCTTTTATATGGAGTGTGAAAGGAGAACATACCCAAGACGTGTTTGGGCTACTTCACTGTTGCTCTAATCTGGTAAAAAAGCAAGAGCAGTTCTGAAACGCTGTGAACGTGATGCAAGCCAACCATTCCTTTTGACAGAGGGGATACCTCTTAATATCACAAGTAACAGCGAACAAGCTGGCTAATCAGATGCTCTGTACCACTTGCTCTTTTCACATCTTGGTCACTTTTAAAGAGAAGCAGGAAGAAAGCTGAAGAGCAGAAGAAATATTGTGCTGTCACATTCAGTCTTCCCGTTATCTTTGTCACACACAAATTGACCTTAAGTATGTCTCCCGTTTTCTTTTTAATGGTTTCTCTATCTAAGGAGAATGTCTCACCTGAAAGCGCAGGACAGAGCAAAGTTTTATTCATTCTTAGATCTTTGTGCCCTTCCTGCAAGCGTTTTTCTAGGTGTTGTCCTGGCAGTGAAATCAGAAAATTACTGTACTCTTTGCAGAGGTGCATTCTAAGGTCCAAATCCTGTTCCCATTGAGTTCACTGCCAAAACTCCCATTGTCTTCCCTAAGCAAGAAAAGATCCTAAATTAACGAAACTGATTTTGCTGATTTTGACCACCAAATCGCCATCGCTAGGGCGGAACCTTATTCAGTGTAAAGCCTAATTCCACTCTGTGGACCAGACAGTGGCACTGGCGTTCTGGCACAAAAAATACATAAAGTTTATTTATGTTCTTTCTTTCACTGCTGCTTTGGATGTACTCAGTAAACTTCATCTGCCTACGGCTCCTCCCCCACTTAATGAGGGAGAAAGCTTGGTCAGCCGAATCCTTCAGCTGGGGCCTCCTGGGACCAAATTCCTTGGGTAGGAGAGACTTGAAACAAATTGATGGATGCTGACCTCCCCATTCTTCTCCTCCTTCTGCAATATGATTTTTTTATGTCATTATGCCCATGATATTGTCCCTTTCTATCATTTGAAATTTTGTATACCTAACCCTTAGTGGACCATTCTTCAACCCTTGTGGTATGTGGTTTTGTTTTGGTGGTATGTTTGTTGTATCTTTTTCTTGAAGTACTGTGGCCTTCATTTTTGTTTTGGCATGAAATCTTCCTAGTTATGTGCTTGATGTCTGTAGCAAAGCAACCTGGACTGGGACAAAAAAAAGGAATCTACTGTAAATTTTAAGATTTTTTTTGTATCAATGACTGATTAATCAATAAGTGACATGTTGGATACCACCAGTATAACAGAACACGTGACATTTACTATGTACATGGTAACCTGTGTGAGTCCTCTAATTAGAGAAGTGTATATACAAATATATTTGTATTTTCTCTCTTATTTCTAAGATTATGTATATGTATATATAAACATAGATGTATTATATGTACACATATGTGTTGTATATGTGTGTGTGTGTGTATATATGGACGCATACACTGATACATATATTGACATCTGCTTGTAAGGCAACAAGGCAAATTCTTATCTCCTATACTGAAATAGAAACCCAGATGATCTCCTCAGACCTCCTATATCTCTCCCAGAGTGTAAATCAGGAATAAATTCATTGGTGTATTTAGAATTACAATGAAGTAAAATTGGCACAGGACACAATCGCCCACCGATTGCAATGAAATTATTCTGATTTGCACTAGTATAAGTGAGATCAGAATTTGTCCCACTATTCATATACGTTACAGTAGATTCTCTTTGAAATGAAGTTGCACAGGTTAACCCAGACAGTAGTGACAACTAAAATGAGCATGAGTTTTTTATGAATTTGCAAAACAGTTACCAAATTTCTAGGTAAGCACTATTATCTTACCAAATACCATTCACACTGTGGAAAGAGGTGAATGCACTTTCTAATCTGTCCTTCAGCATTTACTGGGTCCCTGTAAAAATCTAATATGTTAGTGACCTACTAGTTTAGGATTATGCCAAAGTATTCCAGCGAAATAGGTAGAATTCCAGGTCACTTTGTAGCAGACTGAGTAGAGTTGCTGTTAATCCTGTTTCTTCCTCTCTCCCGTGTGCATTTAATGCGCTGTGTTGCTGTGCCAGGCCTGTGATTGTGGAGATTCCCCATTTTGCTGCTCTGCGTGGGAAAGAGAGAGAGCTGGTGATCCTGCGCAGTGAGAATGGGGACAGCTGGAAGGAGCATTTCTGTGAATACACTGAGGATGAACTGAACGAAATCTTGAATGGAATGGATGAAGGTATCCAGTGTGACTTTTTTTTTCGCTTCTGCTCCTGCATTACTTCTGTAACTGGGGGTAATAGCTTTTTAGCATTTATTCTTTTTAGCACCCCATGTTTGGCCCACCCTAGAATCTCTGACACTACATTCTCCAGATACTTCATTTCGGTCACACTGGAGCATAATCATGTTGTCAGTACAGGAGCCAGCAGAAGCACTGTGTACTTGTGCTTACTTCCCTTGCATGGTCTGCTGCAGTAGTGGGACAAAACAAAATCTACCGTCACGAAGTTGAGAATAGATGCCAGACTTATGTTTTCTACTGCTCCTTTTCGTAGCGTTAAACGAAAAGCTTCCGTAGCAAACATCTTTCCAAAACAAGGCAATTATCATACTAATCCTTTCCAAGCAGCTATGTGTGTGGGAGGAAATGTCAGTCATGGGTACTTTTGCTTTCTGAGAGAACAGAATGGCCTTGGGCTGTCTAGGATCTGCAGAATTTGTTATTAATTTCGATGGCTTTTTTTAAAAAAAAAAAAAACCCAAACCAAAAGTAAACAAGCCAATTCACATACTTAAAGCTGAACTCATACTTTGATACTTTTTTGATTTGGAGTTTAGCTTCCTTGACACTACTCCAGGCCATAGTGTAAACATGTGAAGTAGAAAGGGGCTTGGACCAATCCCTTTGCTTGTTTGCCCGCTGATTTTGGGGATGCTGTCAACATGTTCTGAGTTTGCTGTCTTAAGCTCCCTTCAGTTAGTTGTTCAGTCTGTCTGTCTATTCCTTTCATGATTTCTCTGAACTTAAAATGCTGGGGTATGTTTCCTTTTCCCCTTTGATTTCCAGACAAAATACTTCTGTAAGTCGCAGTTAAACTGTGAAAAGCTTGAATGCATTTTGAAGTTCGCTGTATTGTTTCTATGAAATTCTTGTCTTCTGACCGTCTTCTCTTTTGGCCTCAGTACTTGACACTCCAGAGGAGCTTGAGAAGAAACGTATCTGCCGCATCATCACCCGAGATTTCCCTCAGTACTTTGCAGTGGTATCCCGGATCAAACAGGACAGCAACCTTATCGGACCCGAGGGAGGTGTGCTGAGCAGCACTGTTGTACCACAAGTGCAGGCAGTCTTCCCAGAAGGGGCTCTAACCAAGCGAATTCGCGTTGGCCTCCAGGTACAATGAAACAATTACTAGGCTTATCTTTTTTTTTTCCTTTAGTGTGAAATCACCTTCTTTGAATGGAGAACCAGCATATTCAGCTTATCATGTTGTATGTTGCTGTCTAGAATTCTTCTAGTAAAAATAATGTTAAAAAAATCCATGCAAAAGTCAAAGCAAGCAGTAAAGCTTTGGGTATTCCAGTTAATTTAGATTCCTGTCTGTTAGCTGTCTATATGATCTTGGTGATGATGACGATATTAGTGTAGGTCATAGAACAATTTCTTAAATACTTCTTATGAAAGGCATCAGAGAAGTACAAAGTGCTGTAATAACTAGGTCAAATGTACAGATTCTCAGCGTGAAGTAAACCAGCCTAACAGTTGACTACTGAAGGAGGGGGAAGTCTTTCCCCTACCTCCATCCCCTCCTCCTGCTGCATGCATCCACAACTTGCCTTGGCCAGGAGACCGTGCTTGTTGAAATCCCCTGTGAATAGCTGAATAGCTTACTAGAATAGCTCAGAGCTTGTCCTAAGAAAAAAGACAGAAAGGTGACAAGGGAATCGTTTGCTACCGGTTAAGGGATTTAAATTAATGCCGTAAAAGGTCTGACAAGCACCAAGAAAGCGGATAGGAAGAGGAGGAAGGCATGGGAACGTTCAAAAAGGGAGGTCTCCCCTTCTCGCTGGCAGTCAGTTCTTACGTCTGCAGATTTTAATGGGAAATTGTGCCATTTAGTGTAAAAACCTTAGAGATTTCGTGGCAATATACAGACCCAGTTCTTTACATACCGATTAAACTGTTTTCAAGTAACTATTCTGTTGTTGTCTTGCTTTGGAAAGGCTCAACCTATGCATACTGAACTTATAAAGAAGATTTTAGGCAACAAGGCTACCTTCAGTCCTATAGTCACACTGGAGCCCAGGAGAAGGAAGTTCCATAAACCCATCACGATGACGATTCCCGTCCCCAAGGCCTCCAGTGATGGGATCATGAACGGTTATGGAGGCGACACACCCACTTTAAGGTTACTATGCAGCATAACAGGTAGGATGCAAATACTAGAGTTTTTTTATGTGCATCTTGAAATTGTCAGTCATCGTGGGCTGAATATGTTAAACTGATTATACGCATGGAAAGCTTGGTGAAAACCTGACTGGGATGAGAGGCTGTGAAAATAAACTACTTTCCAAACAATTACTTTATAGCAGAAATAACATTTGGTGTTTGGATTAGCAAGAGATGTGTAATATAATCATAGACTTCGGGTTTGGGGTTTTTTTGCATTTTCCCTGCAGTTTGTTTCTTGAGAACCAACATACCTCTGCCTAGCAGGGTAAGTGTAGTACAGACATAACGTTGCAGTATGCTTCAGAGGAAAATATTGGAGTTAAATGCTTTACACTTGCTATAACTCCGAAGTGATTAGCGATTCATTCAGGCTCAGTTAAGAGGCAGAAGTGAGCTGCATGCATTTATTCTGTTAATTTTCAAACTGATTTCAAATACCAACACAATGTAAGATGCATTACACACTGAGATGTGCCAATGAGTCGTTCCAGAGAACAGGTGCTTTTACAATTTCTTGATATAAAGGTGTTAGGTAGCTGCTGAAATACCAGAAACAACATCTGGTCAACAAAGAAGTATTTGCATTTCCAAGAGAGTGAAACAATGTTTATTTAAATAGAGAAGAATGGTCTCCTTTATAAAGAGGAATTTGAATAAGTTTCTTGGAGGGACAGTAAATCTGCAGGGATCCTCCAGAAAACTTCAAAAGGGAAATTGGTTCCAAGAATGCTTCACCAAAAGGAGAAAGGAGGTGTTTCCTGAAAACTAGTATTCCTTTACAGATGCAGCTCGTTTTAAGGTTTGCATAAAGACTGTGCTACATGGTCAAATGGATATCTGACAAGTCAGCTGTATATGAGAGGAGGGACAGACATGCATTCTGACTTAGCCCTGGTTATACGTAGTTTTTCCTTTAGTTCTTCATACGTGTTTTATAAATATTCGTAACCGCTGTTAGAAATAAACACGTCTATTTCTGTTCTCTGGAAGCTCAGTGTGATTTTAAGGAAAACCAACTGGATGTTCTTCACCAAAAGGTGAGGCAGGGACATGTACTGAAGAACTTGAAAACGCAGCCGCAGGGTGACAGATCGTGCCCACATTTTCAGCTGCATGGGCCAAATAGGGAGCTGGCAACGTCCGTGACAAAGAGGGCTGAAACACTTAATAGACTGGTAGGAATCCAGAAGGCTGTCTATTGTACAGCGTGATATGGAGGTGCTCATTTCAACTGCAAAATCTCCCAGGGAGCTTGTCAGACAGAGATTGTTTCATAGGTTTTCATAGCAAGGTGCAAAAGCAATTTCTTAGTTATGTACATACTGGACCTGAGTCTTTGAATTATTTGAAAAAGAAGTAGATTATAGAAATCATAAATTGTAGTTGTCACTATTGGTAACATTATTATTGTTTCCCAAGTGTAACAATATAGGTTTAACTGCACTATATCTGGGCCAATTTTGCCCCGCATATGTGAATAGTCTAGAACGAACAAAAGTAATTTCTAATAAATTACATCTCTCCCCCAAAAATTCTAGCCTCTTTTAACATTTCTGGAGCTGTGCTACAGGACTCATCATTTGAAAATCATTTGGGCACTTTGTTTTCTCAGGGGAAACCCTGAGAAAGGTCCAGCATTAGTGGAATAACGTGGAGCTAAGGAGACGGCGTGTCTGGGATTATTACTGGTTTCATAGCGATTAAAAACTCAGAAGAATGTGAAATATTTCTTAGAAGCAAGAAAGTCGCAGACTTGCTTCGTTTTAATCTTTTTTTTTTAAATCTCTCTCTATCATTTCAGGAGGAACCACCCCTGCCCAATGGGAAGACATCACCGGAACAACACCGCTGACATTTGTTAATGAATGTGTTTCCTTCACAACAAATGTGTCTGCCAGGTACCTCTACAACAAAACATGAGTTTTACAGTGTTACTTTCAAGTGCTTGTCAATTTTTCAACAAATATTTCCTTTAAACTCTTTTAGTGTATATAGTGGAAGGAACATAGATATTTTGTCTATGCTGTGAACCAATTGGCCAGGTATTTTGGAGGCCCTGAGCCTCCTAGCCCAGACAGATGACGTACGAGAGCTGTAAGCACTACACTCCTTACTAGCTGTGGAAAGAAATGGATGATCTTGTCATTTTTATCTCGGACGTTAGTCCTTTGCAGTCAGCACCTGCTACGATCCCAGAAATGAATTAATGACATACTCATTTTTCTGAAATAGTAATCTGAGGGACAGTTCAATTTTCAGGGAGTTAGAAAAAAATCTGGTTTCATTTTCAATACCCCTTCTCTCCCAGATGCAGAATTATGCAAGTTTCCATGGAAACCCCTTATTTGGGTAGCTCATTATACATCTTAGAAAAGATGTTACTTCCAGAATATCCAACAAATGAGAAATCAAGCAGAAAGGCCTGTAGGTGTACCAAACTGTGATCTAGAAGAATCTCTTCCAATCATCTGTTCTTGTGATGAGACTGAACTGCTGTCTTTCTGAAAACAGAATTTCATATTTAATATGATGTATTTATGTATGTATTTTAGTTTGTATACTCACCATGATTTATATCACCGAAATGCTCAAAAATCTCCTTCTCTGTAACAGGAGATGCAGTCCATGACCTGGAAAGTATTTAATTTAGGGTGTGTAGTCTAGCAAACAGTTACAAAAATCTTGGATAAGTTGCCCATGAAAATCAATGAATTTCCTTCAGTGCAAACATTCAGTATCCAGAGCAGTTATTACTATTTAGATTAGGTTTGCTATTTAATGAAGTCATTTATTCAATGATAAATGAGTTCAACTTTTGCAGTCCAGTCTACAGTATAACTTTAACATTAGGTGAAATAAAGTATTATTTTTCCATACTTTCTCAGTTCAGAAATGGCTTTCTTCCCATCAAGTTGGATGCTTTGCCTATGTACATTTCTTTTCCGTTCAGCTGAACATTTTTCTTTAACGGCAGTGACCACAAGAGGGAGATCTTAAAGTGTGTTTTAGCTCTCATCTGCTACCTGCAAGTGTTCTGTTTAAAGGGATAAATTAAAGATTAATTTAAGAACTAGATGTGGAGACCAGATGCAAAGTTTGAGAGTTCAAAGTCGCTAAAATTGTCAAGTCCCCAGCAGGGCTACACATGAAATACAGCCAGAACGAGGGTGACAGTTTATGGAACTACAGTCCGTATTAGTAGTGGATGTTTCCTAATCCTGATGATGACATTAAAATTTATTTCTATTGCTAATGTTCTGTGTTATAGGCAGGATCCCATGTAGAGATTTTAATGGGTTCTACCTCTTCTTTTTAATCTAAATGAATGTTCAACAGACTGCTTTAACCCAAACATAATTTTAAATGCTGTTAAAGTTAGAAAATGAGATTTTTCATGTATTTACAGTCAGAGAATTAATTACCTTCTTTACTGAAGGACAAGCTAACTTGAATTTCTTCACTTGTGCCCTGGTCTAAAGTGCATCTGCTGAGAATTAGCTGATGCCTGACTGTTTGCTAGTGATAGTGACAGTTAAATCATTAATGGTGGAGAGCAATTTTCCCATTCGTAAGACTAATTCTGTCCAAAATGAGCTTGGGAAAGAGATACATACATTCGCACGTCTAAAATACATGCGAATTAAACTGCAGACTTTGAGGCATAGCTGTTTTCCATTTCCTGAGCTGCAGCTTTTTTAAAAATCTAGTGTCTGTTTGGGCTTCTTAGCCCCTGGTGTATGACAGCAAATCATTTGAGCATATGGTGATTTCTCAGAGGATATAGCCTTTCCAGTTTGAGTCCGGCATAGCATAACTCTCCCACACATGAAAAGGAAGGTATCAGCATTCAGAGCCTTTATGTACCAAACATGCTTTCTCTCTTGCAAATGTCATCAAGCCTGTTTTTTAACCAGTGTGTTTGTTAAATGTTCTAAAGATAAGCATAGCATGAAATTCGCTATTATTCAACTGCAGATGAGTAAGACCAGAGAAATCACACTTGAAAGGTATGCTTTGTGGGCTATAATACCATGTAATCTACAGTAAGTAATAAGTCCCCTGTAGATTATATCAGCTTTTGAGGTGTCTTTGGCCTCTCATGACTTCCGTCTCCGTCCTATGGGTGTCAAACTCGAGCATGCTTTCCACCCACCTAGTGAATTTTATTTAAAAGAAATGTCATTAGCTCCACAGAGAAGCTAAATGAAGTGGTATCTGAGAAGGAAGGCAATACGTGTTACTCCTTGTAAAATGCTTGGTGCGTTTCTGCTGTTGCATTTTGGGAGTAGAAGTAAAATTATTTTAAGTGAAAGCTGTTATCTTTGCGAAATAACAATTCAATTGCCTTGACAAAGGTATAAGGAAATTCTGTAAATTTTTATTACTGGGCAATGTTGTCCCGGCCTGAATGGCCCAAAGAAAGGGCAAAGAACCTGTGGTTTTCAGTAAAGAGGAGGGTCATTTTTGACACAAGAGGACCTGTTCTGGCAGCTGAAGTTCTAGACCTGAGTTGCAATATCCGTGGTATGTCTTAAGTAACCGTGTACGTTTGATGAGTTTTGAGGTGGTTTGTTTCAATTCACGTGCCCTAGCAGTACTTCATAAGAGGCAGACGTTCATTTGTAATAATTATGTTAGTGAAATCAGACAACTTCCAACCTTACCCTGTAATCTTAAAGATTTCTCTGTCGTGGTGGTACCTGAATGAGATAGCAGTGGCAGCTCCTGGCTTCGCACCCTGCAGAGGAAGTAATTTATTCCAGTAGTATTTGCCTGTTGCTTTGAATATGTTTATGTTTGATTGCGGTACGTGTGTCACAGACTGGGAACCAGTGCTGTAGAAGATTCAGTGTATACATTAGAAAGATGCTGTCAGTAAAACGGCATGTTAGAAACCACGATGAAAAGTCAGTCAGTGGTGATCACAGCCTCTGCGAGGCAAGGGTAGTAGGAATCAGATGCGGACACATCTACTTGCAGGGCCTTCAAAATACAGTATGGCTCAGATACCGAAATATCTATATCACTGGTCTTCAATATGCATAACAAAAACCACAAAATCAAAGTTAGAAGTCCCTCACTAAATTCGCATAAGAATAATTTCTGATTTTGTGTGCCATGTTACGCAGTGGACAGAATCACTTACATTCACCTAAAGACCCTCAGTTTTTGATATTGTATGTAAGGAATGTACTGCTGACCTTTAAGCTAGATGGTAGAAGAAAAACGAGCATTTTGGGCAAGGCAGCTTTATATTTCACCTGTTAGAGACGGAGGTCCAAGAACAGACTGAAGGATTAGCAACACATGCCAAAAGCCCTTTCAGTCCCCTGTTCTCATCAGTAAAAGTCAGGAAACTTTCACAGCATCTCTGTCACGTCAGAAGTTTGTACACAGTTAGTTCACTGACACCCGCGTGTGGCATACTGATGTGTCCAGCACTTAACAAACAGGAAATTGTACAACGCCTGGGAAGATTTCAGGGGGCTAAAGAGAAAAGGATGAAATTGCCCACTCTGTAGTTTAACAATTTAGTCATAACCTGGAAGAGAAATGACAGGCTCGGCATATGACTAGGTACAAGCAATTTTAGTAGGATTTTTATGGGACATTACTCTCTTCCGCATCATCAGATGTTTAGCAGCAACCAGCTGTCAAAAAGAACCTGTATTTCTCTAGATTAAATGGATCATATCTCTATTCTCTAGATCAAATGCACATATTGCAGAGTCACAGATAGGGGTAAATCTGAACTGTACACTTCCAGTACACTTACGTTCTGCACAGAAATCAAATAATGACACGTGATAAACAAGAACAAATTCAGAGACCTTTTGGGCAGCTCTAGAAGAATAGTGATAAGATCAATCACTATTTCAAACATCATCAGAAACTGTTGAACGCGATGGAGAACAGAGACCACTGAGTTTATTGGCAAAGAGATATTTCTTGGTGAAAGGCAGGAAACATTTGATCACGTATTCTCACTATAAGGAATCAATTCAGATGAAAACAAAGTTTAGGCCATAGCCAACTTTTGAATAGAAGAAAAAGCATTTATTGGATACTGTGATGAATTTCCAGAATTTCTTGATTTTGGTAAGCCATCAATAATTGTTTAAATATTATAAACATACTTATAAATGTAATGTATATATTTCATAAACACAAAAATATGAAAAGGTTCATATATTTAAATCTTCAGAGAAGATGTATGAGATGGTCTGCCACAGGACAAGTGAACTTCTTAAAGCCTTTAAAAGCCAGTCATGTACCTGGAAGCAAATAAGCTTCCAGCTGAGTGAGATCTTCTCAGAAAGGCAAACCATGGCCTGGAATTTGTGCAGCAGGAGACTCTATGCGTCTGGCATTTAGGAGAGTAAGTTCTGGTCCAAATGCTTTCCCTGTTGATTTTGCTTCGTGCTCCCTAATGCATAGGGGGTACCACGATCATTCTTAGGCTATTCTTCCCAAATGGTAACTATTTTTTTTTTACTTTATTCTGACTTGTCATGTACAATTGGTGTGGTTACCAGCTAATGCTGCCAAAATGGGAAAATACATCATTTTCTTGCGTCAATCTTTCTGTGCTGATGACACAACTCTTCCTTTTCTTTTACAGATTTTGGTTGATAGACTGTCGACAGACACAAGAATCTGTTACTTTTGCTTCCCAAGTGTACAGAGAGATTATCTGTGTCCCCTACATGGCCAAATTTGTGGTGTTTGCCAAATCACATGATCCCATTGAAGCACGGTTAAGATGTTTTTGCATGACAGATGACAAGGTGGATAAAACTCTGGAACAACAAGAAAATTTTGCTGAAGTTGCCAGAAGCAGGGATGTAGAGGTACTGCACAAGAATCTTAAACAGTTTTCTCCATTTTCTAATGTCTGTTTTTAAGCTGTCTGTTTTTCTGCCTTCTGTCTGCCACAAGTACTGAAAAATAATAGTGCCAACAAATACTGACATGATGCAGTATCATGCGTCATGATAAGATGGAAACTTTGACTTTTGTCAGATGTCAGGGAAAAGCAGCTGCCAGATGCAAGTGATGAAATCCTATTCCCTATTGGCAATTGCCGATCTCTTAGTCCACAGGGCTGGTGGCAAGGTGAGCTGTATTCAGCTGACTGCATTTGGGTCTTCCTGGGTCAATCTACCAAGGTGGAAGGTAATTGTGTGTTTCACCCGCAAGGAAATCCAATCAGCTGGTTATCAGAAGTTAGAAAGGAATTCCCTGTCTGACTTTGGTAATACCGGTTTTTGCTTTCTCCGTAGCATTATCGGCATTCAAATGGGACATCCAGTGTGTTCTCAGGGCAGTCCTCGGCAATTAAAGAAATAGGTAGCAGGAACCTTAAGCTGGGTTCAAGGAGATCGTAAATACGGAAGTGGGCTGGCTGAGTCTGAGCTCTCTGTTATGGGACTAAGGCTTAGAAAACCCATAGGACAAAACTGAATTGAAAGAATTTGGTTTCCCAAGATGCTTTTTTATGGTGGACCTGTTAAACAGCTGTACTTAGAAACTGGACTGATTTTATGCTAGGAAATCAGGTAATAAAATGATGTTGGGGGTTACCATTTAGTCCCTCAGTTTCAGGTTCTTTGTCCTCTTTTTCTCTGGTGTCAGGGTCAGCATTTCTTTAATTCAGATTCAGAACTAGAGCAGCTACTGCCAACTACGTATTATGAAATCTATTTGAGATGGCTAGTTATGCAAGCAGGAGACATTGCCCATGGCTTTTATTAAACAAAATGCAATAGTATGTAATAATTTTGCGTAGCTTGGCTGGGGTTTCAGGTGCACAGCAAGGCTAAAGACTTAAGTCACTCAACAGCGAGCTGAGAGGTAGAGGATAGGTGTTGTGAATGGACTTTTTCCTCAGTTAGCCTAAAACTAAGTACTATGGATGCAGGCTTAGCCCTAAGTTCAATCCAAGTACCCCATAGCCATTTCTGTGGTGGTCCACAGCGATTACTTAGTTTTAACTAGCTCTGTAGCAAACTGCCAGGAGACACCTTGAATTTTTTAGTTACTGACTTCCTCTTAGAGGAATGTCTGGGTAAAGATGAGTTTTGAGGGTGGTGTTCTCTACTGAACTGTTACGTTCCTGAGCCTGATACTAAGTGGGTGTTGCGAGAAAAGGGGAGATAGTCAAAGCCAAAAAGGACAGGTAAATCTCAACTTCCAGTAACTCTGTGAATGAATATCACCAACCAAAAAGGCAGTCAACAGCAGTCACGTCTTGTCAGCTTCTTTGCACACCAAGAAATTAAACTAGCAGGTTTGGTTAATATTCTGCTTTACAAAAAAAAAAATTAAATCTGTTGCTGAGCAGGCAAAAGCTTTTCTATGTGGAATCCAGCAAACTGCCTGCTAAATGCAGTTTTTTCTGGCTCTGTCAGCTTCCTCAGAAGGGATGACAACTTGAAAGTTCTTTAACTACATGCACGGCATATTCTTCTGCTTAGTATGGTCTCTTTTCCACGAGAATCCCACCTTTAAGAAATTTGTCCTCGCTGTTTCTGAAGCTCTGGCAGGCATTTCTTGTGCAGAGCAGCTAGATAAAGTACAGGCTTATAAAACTGAATGACAGGGCTGAATTTCTGGGAAGTAAGGATGAGACGTTAATGTATTGGCAGTTTGAAGGGAACATCTCCAAAACTGGTAAGCTGAGATTTAAACGTGTGGAGGGGCCATAACAATAGCAATCCAAAGACGTAGGCAGTATCATTATATAGGCATTTCAGAGAGGCATTTACTTGAGGCCTGACTTTCAAAAGCTTTTACAAATCCAGCTGAAATAAATAGAATCTACTGATATACACTGTCTTTGCCTGCTGCAACAGACTATGTGTTAACTAACACATAGTTAATCTAATTTAGAAAGTTTTTGCGTTGGCAAAAAGGTCCTCTGCAACTTCATGATATTCCCAGACTGGCTTATTTTCCTACCAGTCAAAACAAGGACTTTTGATTTGATTGCTGAAGAAAATATTTCTTTGACTGTTACGGTGAGGCCAGGTTAGCAACGTATGCTAAAATTAGAGCCAATAAAAAATCCAAATTAAAATATAGATTGAGAATTTGCCCAGATTCATGACACTGAATACTCATTTTGTCATTTATAGTGTCACGCTATTGTTATTGAAATAACAATGTATCCCATTTGGAATTTAATAATCTGAAATGTTTCCACAGATTTTAGTTAACTGTACATAACAAATCTTGTAAATGCTGACAAGTCCTAGCAATTTAAGAAATTGATCGAAAGTACTGTAGAATTATGCTTAAGAAGACACCCTAACCACCTCACTGTGATTAATTGCTGCTTTGCTTCTTTTTCATTTCCAATAGGTATTAGAAGGAAAACCCATCTATGTTGACTGCTTTGGCAATTTGGTGCCACTAACAAAGAGTGGGCAACATCATATATTCAGTTTTTTTGCCTTCAAAGAAAATAGACTTCCTCTGTTTGTTAAGGTAATGTTGTGATATGAGCTATGGATTGTATTTTTATTTTTTGCCTACTTCTGAGTATACAATAAACTTAGCAGACTGAACAGTTCCAAATTATTTTATGATAATGGATTAAATGTTGACTTGGGTAGTCAAAACAACCAGCAGTGGCTACCTAAAATTTAGTAAATTTTTTCTCTAAATATAATTATCTGTGCCTGTGTTCTGCTATGTGTCCACAGCATTCTTTCAGACACCAAAATGGTACTTCTAGGAATCCTGTTCTCTACCTAATAATCTAAAGAGCTGATCAAGTTTGATCTTGTTTGGTTTTCTGTATCATGGTTCAATATATTGCAGGTAAAAATGCGGGAACTGCAAAAAAGTGTCAGAAAACATTGTAGAATTGGCAGAAATCTTATCAAAATATGATCATTGTACCCTACACTTGTAAATATGCATATGGCTGTAAATACAGATATAACTGTTCTTCAACCAATCATCCTCCCTTCAGTAGCAATGCAAAACTTCCTTGAGCGTACAGTAAGAAAAGCATGGCTCCTTTTTGGATATTTCAAGTTATGATTTTACCATATTTTTGAGAACAAAGGAAAAAGGAAGTAGTTAATTTTGATAAATTCCCAACTGTAACCTAATTTTATCCCTGTAGTGTATTTTACTGTGCTATTCTATTTTAAAAACTTCTACATGAGTAGGAGTGTAAAACAAAAGCCAAAACAAAAAGACTCCGTTCATCCAAAATTAACTAATACTTTAGCTACAGAGCCAGTGACGTAAACGCCATGGGCCATGGGGCTCATCTGTGCCGTTCACGAGATCCGCAGGGAGCAGTAAGTCATGTAGAAAAGTGCTCTCACTGTGGTCTGTGCTAGCAGCAGAGAGGGCTGCTGGCACCGAGCCACCACCACCTTCTCTTCTGGAGAGGGAGATTCAGAGGGCGCTGCAAACCTCTTCCCACAAACTTTTCCTTCTACTGGGACATCCCGACTACAACGGAGTACGCTATTACCATTACATGCAACAGTTTTAGAGAAATGCTTTATGAATGGAAACATCCAAAAAGTGGAGAAAATCAAGCCACTCCCTCATTGTGTTAAATTCGCTGTATGCTGCTAGACAACTTTTAAACTCTCTCCCGCCTTTCCAGCAATATTTTGTAAGCTTGTTTTAATTTAAAACTTTATGCCACCACCTACCTTTGGCTTGGCATATTTTTCTCCATGATGGATTTTTCGAAATACGTTCAAAAACGTGTGTGTCTTCGCATCTAGTCTTTTCAATCTGATAAAGTTAATACACATGTCTCTAATTGTGTCATTTTATCAGTTCAGAAAACTAAGAATGAGGTAATGCCTTCCGTTGTATTTCGTTTGTGATATCGTACGTAATCCTCCTGACATTATGTACAAAAGCTAAAACTACATCACCAGTATCTTAAGTTCTAAGTGCTTACACTTAGAACAGTTGTTTCTACTAACAACCGTGAAAGAGATTTTTCTAAGTTTCACTGCAAAATCTTAAAGTATGGTATGATGTGGTATCTTTTGTAGATAATAATGGTCACACCTATAAATATATTCCAGCAAATTTCTTAATTCTAAGACTAGGATTTATCAATACATTTGAGAAAACATTTTGCAAGAGAAGAAATTTTAAGTGTAATCTTCCGCTGTTTTCAGGCACTCAGCCAAAAGAGTAGACAAACGAACAAACACAATATTTAATACTAAAATGATGAGCAAAGAGTTATCGCTAACATCAGTGTAAATACATATTCTTGCCATATGGGGGAAAACGACTTAGTTCCTTTTGTCACCTAGTACAAAATGAGTCTCTGTAATGACCATAAAGTTTGGGGACCGTTTCAGTGAAAAATAGGTATTGTAAGTTATCACTTACAAGCCCAATCATACTGGAATGTCTCTGCTCTTTTAAGACTGTGATTACAGCGTTAGGACTGCCTTCTGTAAACAAGTTTCTAATGTGTAAGCTTGTGTCTTTTGCTTTGACACACAAATACACCCATACGTACATTTACAAACAAGTAGGAAAAAAGAAAGACAACACCTTATTTTTGCCTACGTGGACTTTTTCTCCCACATCTAGCCTCTTTCTGCTACATGGTTTTGAGTGGCACAAGTAGATCATACAGCAAAACAGCAAAATAACAGATTAAATGTCTGTATGTTTGCTCTACCAGGTGCGAGATACCACCCAAGAACCCTGTGGACGATTATCATTCATGAAGGAGCCAAAATCTACAAGAGGCCTCGTTCATCAAGCCATATGTAATTTAAACATCACTTTACCCATTTACACAAAGGTACTGTGAAATTACACCGATCTACAGTCATCAGCATTATAATATAAACAGGAAATGAGTAGGAGGGCAAAATATTGTTCAAGCTTTGTAGTCAGGTCTTTTGAAGAAGAATAAATACCACCCAAGGGCTTTCAGTTTCTTGGGTTTGTTACTCTTAATGCCAGTGTTCAAAGATGTTATCGAATATTTTCTGAGGACTCAGAAGAGATGGCAGAAGGGAGGTGAAAATCCAGTTCGCGCTACATAGCTCCCCTGGTTTTGTTTGGTGTTGCACAAGACCTGTGCTAATCTTATTTCATACAAAAGTTTTACCCAGATTCTGTTCAGGGGTGAGACAGTTCTGGGACTCAGTGAGTACCTCTAGGTTATTTTTTTTTTTGTTTTACCAAAGACTTCCCACACTGTCTAACCGTGTCTTGTGACACCTCTCTGGAAATGAAGTTACCGTTCATACCTGTTTCACAAAGTGTAAGGAAAATGTCTGTAGATCATATGATGTTCTTAAGGTAAGAATTACAGAAGGACTGAAAATTATTTGTCATTTTTTTTCATTTGCCAATTTGAAAGTTAATGGGCTTTGCAGTAGCATTTTTAGCTAACTGCCTTGTTTATTTGTGGTGATAGTGATAAAAATGTAGCAGACGAGCTCTAGAGTTTGGAAAGTTTATAGCAGCGTCAAAAATATTTTCTTAGACTAGATGTTAATATTACATTGACTTTTGACACTGACTTTTCTTCCTACATCTGATCAAATCTTTCAAGAATCTATGAGTACGTCACATCGTGTAAATGGTCTTTCTTCAGATTATTGTTATAACAGTTATTAATGTGCCTGGGGAAGAAAATGGTCCGATATCAAGGGCAGAAAAAGGAGAGGAAAACTCTAGTATGAGTTAGTATTTATAAATAACAAGATTGAGACCAGTTGAATTCTCATAAATCATGGGAGCGCCCTTGATTTCTGTTTAAGTGAGATCAGATATTAAGAAGCATTTGTTTTCTTAGAAAGGGTCAGTTTATTGCTATTCTGTGATAACTCGGATGTTTTACTGTCCCTGTCAGAGCTGCATGCCTTTTAGGAATGTATTAGGCTGCTTGCCCAAAATCTTGCCTGTTGGTGTTCATTTTTTCTCAGTATTTTTAGCATACAATATAATCTTCTTTATAGTATTTTTGTATAATTTAAAAATACCACATGTCAACATATTTTAATTTTAAATATGTAATGTTCTTAACTATTTTAAGTATTTACTCATGCTAATTTATGGGTGCAAAAGCATGTATATATTTTAAGTTTTGGTACAAATAAGGATCACTAGAAGTCTAACACCCAGAAGCAACTTCTCTGTTCGTAATTTGCTTGATTCTATAGCTTTTCATGTTTTAAACTGACAGTTTAGATTTTTGATGCTTTTTCACATGAGAAATCAATTGCAGAAACTTACTGCCTTTTCTTCTTTTCTGTTAAACGTTGTCAGAAGTTATTTTTTCCTACTGTTTTCTTCTAAAAAATGTGCATTTTGCCTGCTCTGTTTTTCCCTTCTCTTTTTGCATGGCATTTTGGAACGGAAAGGAATCAGAATCAGATCAAGAACAAGAAGAAGAGGTAATGTTGCTATAACAGCACGTTATTTCTTATGCATACTACTAACAGATATACTAACTACTACAACTAACAGATATAGCTTGGAAGATTAAATCTGTAGTGAAACAGCCATATCAATCATTAGCTCAGTGCTACAAAGACAGTGAAGAGGACTGCACTTACAAGGATCTTGCACAGGCTCACTTTTGGAATTTACTGAGTTTAACTTCCTCTATGTTAAAACTAAAGTTTTACTGATTCAGATGCACTGATTTTGGAGGTGTATAATAGTTCATTTTGCTCTCATTCCGTAATAATTTAAGAATTATTTTGCTCAAGAATAAGCCATACAAGTGTATTGCTTTAAGCTTTATTCTCTGCAGCACAAAAAGGGATTGTTTTTTCTGATTCTGAGAACCATCCCGCATCCTAAAAATAACGTAGCGTTGCTACTAGACTTGTCTAAAGGATTCAGAACCAGTGGATCACTGGCATAGTATACTTTTTACTAGTACCCCTAAGCACGGTCTTAATATGCTTCCTGTAGTTAGTGGTGGTGGGCTGGGGGAAACGGAGGCAGAGGAACAGACCTAAATACAACGGTTACCTCCATCAGCGAGTTCCCCGCTGCTGGGGGGAGTCTGCGACCAGATTGCAATTGAACGCACTACCTGTATACCTGAAAGGGCTGCAGTTCCCAAATCTTGTCCGTTTATAACGTCCAATAGACTGGATCTTACAGATTTCTGAGTTGGATTACTGAACTCCAGTACAGAATCAGTGTTAACCCAGAAGTTACAAGTAAGTTTACCCCAAGTAAAAGGTGTGGAGTTTTCATCTTTAGCGTAAACTGAACTGCATCTTGATGGAGAAGTGTGGCCAACTCCCCGCTACGTTCTCAGCCCCGTTCTGGCGGTTATAGATGTTTCTTAAGGTCTGACCCCAACATGAATGAGTAACATTAGAAAAGCATCCCCACATTTTGATAATGTCCAGCTGTTGGAAACAAGTAAGAGTGCCAGCACTGTGAGAACAGCCTGCTCCCCAAAGACGATGGACATCTTTTCCATGAACTGCAAAACGGAGTTCAGAAGTTTTGTTGCACGGATTGCAGTTTCCTACTGCCATTACAGAAATATTTACCACTCCTAGTTCAGTGCTGAAATATAGGCGCTGGCAAGTGAAAACATGGCCAAAGTTTTTAAGCTAATTCCCATTATATGCATTCAGAAGGTAACGTTTCTTGTCAGGTGATCATTCAGTTTTGTACCAAAAGCACGAAACTAATTCTTTTAGCCTCTGTAATGCTGTTTATGCATTCCCAGTGAAGTCCCCAAAAGTTGTTTTTAACAAATCCATGCTTTGTAAAAGCAGTGTAAAGGCTATTGGAAAATTATTTTTCCACACGTTGATGACTACTTCTATTTTTATACGAGAAACTAAAGCACAAAAAGACAAGCTCATTGATGGCTAAAATAATATTGATTATTATGCTGTCATAATTCCAGGCTGATTTGGAGGAACTTAAAGTAAGGGGAATTAAAGTGTCCTAGGGATCTTAGGTTACCATGTAGGGCGATCTGTGCATCAGAGGAATTCATACTATTATGGATCTATAAAACACACTGCTAAGTGTTAAGTTTAATAATGTGAGCCTAAATGATTGCAAGGCACGTATGAACATGTAAGTGTTGCCAGTGATTTACTTGTATTCATTTTCAGTTTGTGAAAAAGCAAGACTCAGTAACGTCTTAACCTGAGACAATATATTGCATTTATCTTTATAAAGAATACTTTTAAACAAGTAAAACCTTTTCAACACTCACTAAAGAACTATCTTGGGGGCTTTAACATACACAGTATATTGTATCAACAGTACTGCATAGCGGATTTTCATTCCTCACAGTCATCCTACCACCACAAGTTTGTATAGGAAATCAGATGTTTAGTGCTACTTCTAACTTTGCATACTTTTATATATCCAAATTTACACAACAGAAGTCTGTTTTTGCTCGTGTGGACAAATGATTGTGCTAGTAGAACTGGAAAAACATCAAACTACAAGGCAACTTCAAAAATTTGCTTCTTGAATTTTCATAGTCTGACATTGCAGGTTTTTTATTGTTTTTTGGCAAGGGCTGTTTTCTCTTTTGAGTAACAGTAAAATTATATGGCTTTTTCAATCTCTACCCAAATACACTCTGAAAAATCCAAAAGATGGCCTCTGAGGGCCATCACTGCTTCCATTTAGAGGTATCAATAGCTATTAGCGGCATCAGGTCCTCGTTCTTGCCTTAGGCAGCAGCAAGTCTGCAGCCATTTCTGCACCTGCTTTTCACCATCACAAAGGACAGAGGCAAAAATGCAAACCGTGATCTCAGAATGAAGATGTACAATGAAACTACGTGTGAAGCATACTAGTTGCCTTGCAGATGGGACACAGGCCTTCAGGTGACCATATTGGACTTTTTTGCTTTAGGCAGGAAGAAATAAATGAAGAACAATGCAACAACATACCCAGTAATATAAAGGTCTGGGTCCTCTATACTGCTGGTCGCATTTAAAGAAAATACATTGCAACATTTTGCATCTACTATTGACCATAACTATAGCAAAGTAACCATTTTTCTGTTATTAGAAACACTAAATAAATTAAGCCATGCTTTTACCGTTATTTTAAACACATTCTTGGTTCCATTTAAGTCAGTGAATCTGTGTGTCTCCATACATCTAGCGGATTTGACTCAACCTGTACTACTTCACTAGTGACTTTCTGTGTATTGATTATATTCTAACTTTTAAATTTCCCCCTTTTTTCTCTTCCAGGTTGATATGACTTCAGAAAAAAGTAAGATTTTCTTTTTTTCTTTTTTTTTCCAAATGTTATAACGCAGTTTGTATGGAAGATGGTTAAGAATAAAGATAAGCATGAAAGAGAGCTAAGCTTTAACTGCTATTGCTAATAACATCGATACTTTAAAAATGTAATAGAAAACAATTTAATACCAAAGCAGCTATCCAATTAAGTACATTTTAATGTATAAATTAACAAGTAATACAGTTTAAAACAGTTCATCTAAGCATTTACTTTCCTTTGACATCCCTAGTGATCCCGCTATTGCTATTTTGCTTGTATGAATGCTCATCCCTCCATTTTTTTGTTTTGTCCATTTGTTAACACACATTGTTGCCTCATGTTTGAGATAAATGACAGTATCACTTTTAATGAAAACGTAATTAATACTCCAGTATATTTCGTTAAACTCATGAAATACATCCATGCAAAAAGGTGATACTGTCCAAAGTAATCAGGCTGTTTAACCCTTCTCCCCCCCCACGCCCCTTTACTGTGGTGAAATATGACTGGAAATATGACTGTTACGCTTGGTACGGCATATATACCCTTTGTATACCCAGAATCAGGCCATTATTATTAGAAACTGAGGGTGAGTGGTTCACAATGCCAAAGATCTCCTTTAATGAAGATGCAAATCAAACAAATATACATTCAGTCTGAAAAGTATCTCTAATAAGAACTGCTTTCAAATGCAGTGATTTCTTAAATCTGTTTAGGAAAAGAATGACTTCTGTCTTGTTTACAGTTTAAAATGCAATGTCTTGCCTTCTTATCTGCATTGCATTTTGAGGGTTATTTATTCTTGATGTACTAGGTACATGTTTTAATTGGAAAGACAACAGCACCATGATCCTGAAGATCAAACGGATGATCATTCCCCTATAACCTCCTGTGTCTAAAGCAGAAATGCTTCATCTGGAGAATACATCAGGGTGACAAAATAGCTAATAACACGGTGACAAAATAGCTAAACTAACAGTGGGAAATAGTATTCACCATGTACCATAGTATAACAACATGATTAGCATCAGCTTTTTGCTCTAATTCATTATTATTTACACCAGGACGACCAATTTCATCAAGGTGGAAAAGACACACCATACTATAGCCAGCAGAGTGGAATTTCAGTTGACTCACCTTGCCCATGGGAAATGGGAGGTGAATTCAACAGAACAGTAAAACATACAGGTGAAAAAGGGCTTGAATGCTCCCCTTGCCACATAATTATTTACTCAGTGCAGTACACCCACCCTAAGGAAGGTGGCGGGATGCAGGTTTGGTGAGGTTGCTCAGTTGCGGCCATCACAGACTCATCTAAATTCAACATAGCATAGAGCTAGAATTTTTGGTGACTGTCATACTGGATGGACGAAAATACCAGTCAGATAGCAATTTAGTTTTGCTACTTCTTCCTTTGGCTTAATGGAGAATTAGTTTGAGGATCAGGTAGAACAGCTGCAAGCAGGAGAGTGAGAGAGAAATACTGTTCCCAGGAATCATTAGAAGTATAATTAACAAACACGAAAAAGACCAACAAGTGCCTGCTTGAAGACCACTGAGATGGCTCGCATCATGATACCCAAATTGCTGGAAAATATACTTACAACCAAGCAACTTCTTTTCAGGCAGTTAGCCCAGTTCCCTTATACTTCTGCTTAATGGTCTTCTTTAGTTTAAATAACTTTTAATTGCAATGAGGTAATACGGAAGTGCATAATTTTTTGGCCCAGTAGTTGTACTGTTCAGTAAGGACTAGGACTCACATGTGCATGTCCTTGGTTTGGGAATAATTATTTACATAAAGGGAAATGGATCTATGAGACGACGCAGAAGATCTCACCCGTGTCAAAATACTGCCAAATTCACCTTCATGAATAGACCTTAAAGGTCTTAGCCAGAACCAGGGTTAGAACTGGTGTTTCTGAAAAGTGTTAGAGACTTTACTATTTGGCCATAGCATCAGTTCCTTCCTGCTCTGCTGAAGAGTAAAGTAAACAGCTCTCATGAGAAGAATCCAAAAGAATGAGGGCAAGCCAAGAACATGACCCAGAAGAGCTTAGCGACCAGAGGTATTTAGTTTCAAGATCCACTCTGCTGAATCCGAAACAATTTCCCATTGAGAAAAGAAACAAGTGATAAAATCAAACAACAAAACCTCCAGAACACTATAATAAACGGAGAGATTTTATCAGCGTCTTCTGTTTCAGCTGTTCTACTTAATCTAAATAATTATTCTTAGAAACAAAACATTTACACTTTGGTTTTCAAAGTTACGTTGAGAGACAGAGCAGCCACCGAGACAGTTGTGCTACACTCACCTTCCTTGGCAGAATGAACAGCTTTGTGATACAAGCTAGAAACGCTTCAGTGCTGGTGTGAGGGAGGCCAGCCATGTCATTGCCAAAAGCTTGTAACACGGCAGGAAAGAGTACTGATCTGGGACGTTCATGACCTCACTGCCTATCCTAAAAGGTCCTTGTCCTGCACTCTGCCAGCTGCATTTACTGACAGCTGTTGACCATTCCTGACAGTTTAGGAGTTCTCTTATTTTTCTCAAGTAGTAATTCTACCACAGCTTCCTCGCTCTGCTAACTAGCTAGGCCACAGAGAACCCCAGCACGCATTCTTGCTACCAGCCACGCACCGTTCGGATAGTACTTGCGTTTTTCTTCCCACTGGAGCTTCTTTGCTTCAGGCTAATTGATTTGACTCTGGCCAGTGAGGTAGTCATCCATTTCACATTTATGAAAATATGTATTACAAATCTACAGAATTACTAGATTGTATTTCAGTATGCACTGGACAGTTCACGCGAAAAACAGCAGCACCAAAGCACCAAATTTTCAGCACCAAAATCACCCCCAGCAATCTGGTTATAATTAATGTACAGCACAAACATTTAGCATTCATTACGCACAAGAGAATGGTGTAGCAAAATGGATTTTTTTTTTACAGAGAATTGCAGATAATTATGTATTGCCTAGGTTCTCCTTATTTGCGTTACTACTTTTAGACTGGGGTGCAGAAATGTGTCAAGTTTTATGTGATGTACTACCTTTAAAAGAAAAATGTACAATTATCATTTCTAAGCATTGCATTCTGTTCATAACTTGCTTCAGTCCTCCAATGTTTCATCCTGTTCAATATACATTTTCTAGTAGTCCTTCATGAAATTAAATATTCCCAGCAGGCAGTTACGGCATAATGGGAATTACCTACATCCAGCTTACTGTATATTGATTGCACAGATTAGGCAAATATTTCACCACAGTATGTTTCACGATATTTTCATGTATCTTTAATTTATATGATTAATTTTTAGAGCTGTTGTTTTTTAACTGAAGCTACATACCCAGCAGCGTTTGCAACACCTTTGCTTTGCATGGAAATAACTTGCCTTACATGAATTGTACGTATGTGTCTAGTGTGACTGTCTCTGATTTTTGGTTGCCATACATTACATTTTTGAAAACTTTGAAATCACTTCTAAGTTGATTCACAGTTTTTTCTTATTATCTCTCCTTTTCTTCTCTGTCTTCTCTTTCCTCAGTCAATTCATTAGTTGTCAATGAGGATGTTCCAAGGAAAGGACCATGCCTCTTAAAACAAAAGAATGTTTGTTTCATTGTTTAGGTGTGAAATCCCCTTAGATGAAATGCCGGTTTGCAGCTGATTCAGATCTCTACATATTTGATCATATCTTAGATTACTGCAGAACTACTTTTAACTTTTTATTTTGGTCATTAAGAAAAAAAAAATGTTAACCCAATGTTACTCTGACAGTTTGCTAACACTGGCTTTCTCTTAGAGGAAATCGACTTTCAATCAGTTCTAATGCTTTCCCCCTTCTTTCTTGTTTATTTTTATTTGAGCATTGATCTGTAACATCTGAACAATCTTGAGATGCCTATCTTTGTGTAACTTCACTGTGTTTCTTCTGATTTTAATTTTAAATTTTGTTGTTGTTGTTTTGGTTTTTTTTTTAGTGGTGTCCTGATTTGGTTTGTTACAGCTTCGACAATGTATGTGTGGTTGTGCCATATTGATAAAGTTAAGCAAGTTATTTCCTGCCATTTTCCTTTTCAGTTGTTCCCCCCACCCCTCCCCCCCGTTAGCTTTGCTTTGCTCTTGTACCCTCAGATCTTGTGGATCCACCATTCCCGGCCCATTTTGTTGACCTTCCTACCACTGCAACCAAAGACTGTCATTTTCAGTCCTGATTACATTTTCCAATCTCTATTTTTGATTTCCATTTTACTTTCAATGTTTTTCATTCGCATCAAAGATGACGAGACAGAATCTACAGAAACATCTATCCTGAAAAGCCATCTGGTTAATGAAGTCCCTGTACTAGCCAGTCCAGACCTGTTGTCTGAAGTTTCTGAGATGAAACAAGATCTGATCAAAATGACTGCCATCTTGACAACTGACCCTTCTGATAAATCAGGCTCCATTAAAGTGAAAGATCTTGGAAAACCCACTGAAGAAGAGCCAGGAGAGCCTTTTGAAATAGTTGAAAGAGTGAAAGAAGACTTAGAAAAAGTAAATGAAATTCTGAGAGGTGGATCCTGTACCAGAGAAGAACATGTCTTGCCGAAGTCCCCTTCCAAACAAGAACTTGTAGAAGAAGAATGGGTCATTGTCAGTGATGAAGAAATTGAAGAGGCCAGAAGAAATGCTCCTTTAGAAGTCACTGAACCTACCTGTGTAGAAGTCAGGGTAGACAAAGGGACAACAAAAATGGAGAAGCCAGACATGACAGGAATGGTAGATTACCTTACAGAGGATTTAAAAACATATGTTTCTCTTCATGAGGTGCAGCCACAAGCCTTACAAGAAGACTTAGTAGAAGAGAGATTTGAAGCTGTAGTAATAAGCAGGGATTCTGAAAAAGAAGGACAAAAATCTCCAACAACTGAAACACTAAGTCCGCAAGAGCAACACAAGCCAGCCTTAGAAATTAAAAAGCCAGTTAGGACAAAATTAAGAGACAAGCAAAAGCAAAAGGAAGGCAAGATGCACAGCAGTGAAGAACAACCAGGACTAAAGAAGCTCACTTCAGATGAGTCACTAGGTGAGGAACCTGGCTTAACGCTGACAGCTGCTCCTGAGGCTAAAGCTGTATCCCCTGTTATAGAGGAAACTCCTATTGGCTCAATAAAAGATAAAGTTAAAGCTCTTCAGAAACGAGTGGAAGATGAACAAAAAATACGGTCAAAACTACCTGTCAGAATTCAAACAAGAGAAGGCACTGCTGAAAAGGCTTCTAAAAGACCAGTACAAGCCAAAAAACCGGTAGCACACAAAGCACAACCGCCTGTTTCACCTTCTTCTAAGACAGAGAGACTTGAAGAGACCATGTCAGTTCGTGAACTGATGAAAGCCTTCCAGTCAGGTCAAGACCCATCCAAGAATATATCTGGACTGTTTGAGCACAAATCTGTCAAACAGAAGCAACCGCTCCCTGAGAAGGAAACAACCCGGAGAAAAACAATTTCTTCACAAAGTGAAACGAGGCGAGTATCAAGCCACAAGACAGACAAACAGAAGGACAAACAAAGCACGATATTAAAAGCGGAGAAAGAGCCGCAATCAAAAAAAGGAAAAATGCAAATTTCTACTGTCGAAATTACCAAGAAAGCTGTGGGCAAAGACCAGGTAAAAGAGCAGAGCAGCAAAAAACCAACTGAACCTCTCCCTCCAGTATTTGATGATGAAAGTACCAAAGATACAGCCATTGTGAAGGGCAGGACTTCTGATGACCAAGGAGATACTGACTTCCAGATCAGCCCGGACAGAAAAACCTCAACAGACTTTTCTGATGTCATTAAAGAAGAACTGGAGGATAATGACAAATATCAACAGTTCCGACACCTTTCAGCGACAGAGGAGGGAGAGCTTAACTTGGAGCAAGTACTGACCAGTCCTTTCAGTGTTGCTTTTCCCACAGAGTATGTGAAAGATGGATTCCTTCCTGCTCTTTCTCTGCAAAGTGCTGCTTTTGATGGGAGCTCAGAAAGCCTTAAACACGAAGGTGTGGCTGATTCTCCAGGTAGCCTACTTGACGGAACCCCTCAGATCAGCTCTGAGGAAAGTTATAAGCATGAGGGCCTGGCAGAGACTCCAGAAACAAGCCCTGAAAGCCTTTCATTCTCACCAAAGAAAACTGATGGGCAAATTGAAGAAGCTAAAGGAGCAGCTAGAGCACACACAACAGCAGAAACATGTTCTCCGAAGGAACTCTCTCCAAAGGAAGATGAAAAAGGTATTACTGAAAGACAGCTAGATGCTGTTACTGAGACTAGTAAGTCTCATTCTGACCATGTATCAGAAGAGCTTGTACCTACAGCCTCTGAAGAAGAGGCTGATAAACTTAAAGAAAGTAGCTCAGCTTCCATTATGAAAGATATTAGCAGGGATAAAGAATCCAGAACCACTGCACATTTAACTAAGTCTTCTGAAACACATGACACTGCTTTAGAGAAAGAAAAAGATATAACCTGTGAACGCCGTGTTGTGGTTAGAAGTCCCCAGAAATTGGAACTTTCACTTGCTAGCCATGATAGTGAAAGCTTTAGCCCAGTTGCAGATGACTCTTTGGCTATAAGTCATAAAGACTCCCTGGAAGCAAGCCCAGTGCTAGAAGATAACTCATCACACAAAACGCCTGATTCTTTGGAGCCCAGTCCTATGAAAGAGTCTCCCTGCCGTGATTCCCTTGAAAGTAGCCCTGTAGAACAAACAGTGAAGGCTGGTATTTTGGGGCAGGGTCCTCTTCAGTCTGTTCTTAGCAAAGGAGAAACCTGCCCAGAGCTGGCATCGGTGCGTTCCAGGATTCTCCGTGACCCTGAGGGAAGTGCTGATGATGACAGTCTAGAGCAAACATCCCTCATGGAGAGTTCAGGGAAAAGTCCTCTTTCACCTGAGACTCCTAGTTCTGAAGAAATTAGCTACGAAATCACACCTAAAACAGCAGACTCGCAGGCACTGTCAAACATACCAAAGTCAGCCGTGATCCCTGAAGTCAGTGAAGAACCAGAGGATGATTCAGAAAGTGAACCAAAGAAGAGATTCACCCCTGAAGAGGAGATGTTTAAAATGGTGACCAAAATCAAAATGTTTGATGAATTAGAACAAGAAGCAAAACAGAAGAGAGATTACAAAAAGGATTGTAAGCAAGATGAATCTTCTGTAGTTGCTGATTCAGAAGCTGCATGTGAAGCTGAAGAACCAGGGTCAACAGCTGTAGAAGAAAAAGATACACCTACAGTTGTGATGTCTGCAGCCGAATCTAGAAAAAGTTCTTCCTCTTCAGAAAGTGAGCCGGAATTGACTCAGCTAAAAAAAGAAGCTGACTCAGGCCTCTTAATGGAGCCTGTGATCCGGGTGCAGCCACCCTCACCATTACCGCCCAGTATTGACTCCAGTTCTAGCCCTGACGAAGCAGGTTTTCAACCCATTGATTCAAAACAATGCTCTGTCAGGGTAGGTGCAGTTAAAGCAGAACAGGATAAGCCAACAGAAGATGACAAAGAGGAACCAGTTGTCCTTGGGGGCAGCTGTAAGACTCCCACAGGAGAATCAGGCACTTGTCATTCCGATGGTTGTGTATCAGCAGAAACTGATGAATCAAAATGTGACAGTACAGATGACAGTGAGACAGTTAGTCCCAATGCCCCAGTCACACAGTCTGGGGGTACTCTGTGTCATTCCACTGGTGGCAGTTCTCAAAAAGAAGTTCATGTTGAGTCTTCACTAACACTGCGGCAATATGATACTACTGAAAAAGATGTCAAAACCACTGCATTGTTAACACACGCAGATCTTATTTCTACAGGAGCTGTGTCTGAGAAAGTAGATGACAGTTCTTGTGGACACAGTACCACTGAGTACTCTGTACCACAAGATGGCAAACTGGCTCAAGATGATACCACTGACCATTCTGCTTTGGGAAGTGATTTGGGAAAAGCAGATACAGATTTTGAAACATCTCAGAGAGATATTCATGCTGAGGAACCCTTAGCAGAGTATTCATCCCTTACCACTGAAACAGTGGAACTTGAAAGTGCTCCTTATATAGTAAGCCCTTATGAAAATGTGTCTTCTGAACATTTCTTTCCTGACTCTGAAAGTAAGGTAGGATCTGGTAGAAGTCTGTTATCTAGGGAAAGCTATCCTACTGAAGAAGGAAAAGATGAGACTGGTGAAGCTTTACTTAGCAGAGACACAGGTAGTGAATATCACTCTTCAGAGAAAGTATATATGGAAATAGAGCCAAAACCAGAGGATGCATTTCAGAAAATGTCACAAGGGTCTTCAGCATCAGATTCCACAAAATTAGCTGAATCCGCTCTTGAGGATGTAAGAGATGAAACGGGGAAATTGATCAGTCAAGTTGTCATCACTAAAACTGATGTGGATTCTGACATGTGGAGTGAAATACGTGAAGATGATGAAGCTTTTGAAGCTCGGGTGAAAGAAGAGGAACAAAAGATATTTGGGTTGATGGTAGACAGGCGATCACAAGGCACAACACCTGATACAACACCAGCCAGAACACCCACCGAAGAAGGGACACCACTCAGTGAACAAAATCCTTTTCTTTTTCAGGAAGGCAAGTTGTTTGAAATGACTAGAAGTGGAGCCATTGACATGACCAAAAGGAACTATCCAGATGAAAGTTTTCACTTCTTCCAAATGGGGCAGCAGCCTCAGGAAGAAGTTTCTTTATCTGAAGAAGTGAAAGAAGTGGCAGAGGTGGAATCTTCTAAGCTGAAGAGCCCACCAGATCCATTTTCACCTTCAGAATCAGAGGACTCGGATACACAAGAAAAAGACACATTGAAATATTCACCCCCAGCATCTGAGTCTAGTGATAAATCAGAAGAAATGACAGGTGAAGGTGTCAGCATAGGCACCACAAAAGCAGATGTTAAATCCAGAATTCCAATTAAAATGGGTATTTCAGCTTCTTCAAAATCACCAAAGAAAGAAACTGCTGCCTCTGAAGCTGAGCCCCTCTCCAGAATGGAGACTGACATGGTTGATAGCAGTCAGGTGCCTTGCCCTATCTCTCCTGAGCAGTCTGTAGTAGAAGATGAATTAGATTTTTCCAAAGTCCCTAGGTTACTTTGTTCTGAACAGGGTGATGAGTCCCCAGACTCTTCACCAGAGGAACAGAGATCTGTGATTGAAATCCCTACTGCTCTAATGGAGAGAGTGCCTTCTTGTGAAAGCAAATCCAAAATTCCTGTAAGAACAGCTGCTGCTGCATCGCAATCCTTGCAACAATCGGAAAATGAGAGCCTTCCCACAGATGGCTTCCTAGACAGCTTGCAGTGTGAAGGAAAAGATGACCAAGCCAAACCAAAGTCTAAAATTCCTGTCAAAGCAGCTTTCCAAAAAGCTGAACAACAATATACATACACAGACACATCTTTCCGCAAGCTAGAGTCGCCCAAAGCCCTTGACATGACAAGCAAACTACCTATGAAACAAGATAACCGAAGTAAATCTGAATCTGATGCAAGTATTCCCATGGACCCAAAGACTAAACGTTCAATAAAAGCTAGGAGTTATGCTGAGGCAGAAGCAGAGACCAGGGAGAGGGAGAGAGAGATGAAGCTTGAGCTAGACTCAGATGAGGCAACAACAGCAAGACCCAAGGTATATTCATCACGGTTGCCAGTTAAAAGCAGAAGCACTACAGCCTCCCGCAGTGCTTTTAGTCCCACAAAAGAAAGTAAGGAACATTTTTTTGACCTTTACAAAAACTCCATAGAATTCTTTGAAGAAATTAGTGATGAAGCTTCTAAATTAGTGGAAAGACTCACGCAGTCAGAGAGAGAACAAGAATTAGTTTCAGATGATGAAAGCAGTAGTGCCCTAGAAGTTTCAGTTATTGAAAATGTGCCATCCATTGAGACTCAGCAGTCAGTTCCTGAAGACATCTTTGACACCAGACCCATTTGGGATGAGTCTGTAGAGACTCAGATTGAACGTATCCCTGATGAAAATGTCCATGACCATGCTGAAGGTATTTGCCAACGACTGGGATTCCCTGTGCGACGCATGTCATGAATTAAGCTCTTCGGTTTTCTGTTTTCTTTGGGGCGTGTGTGTGTATGTATGTTTGTATACACGTGTAATGTGTGTGGCATTTTCTTTTAAGCTTTTGGTGGTTAGCTGTGTATTTTTTTCCCCTGTGAGCTGTGTTTGGTTTTTTGTGTTGTGTCTGTATTTTTCTTGTCTGTGAAACAATCTCAAGATTGCAAACCATGAATGCTTATGGGAAGTGTTGCCTTAATAAACAAAAACACTTCTAAAAATATGTATTGTTTTACCATTAAACTGATGGCTCAGGTCATGCACATTTTGGCTTTTGGCTTTCCCTGGCCCTACTCTTAACTATTAATTTTTACTAATAATGAAATATTTGGGCATTGATTGAAACTGAGACAGGCAAATTCATTTTCTTTTGAGTTGTTACACAAATAAATCTGCAGAAGTTTTAAACAATTAAGTTTTTCATGTTCCTTTTTTTGATGATCTGTGTCTCAAGAAAATTCTGTGTCACCAGTAACTTTAGTACAAGTTTTCTGGTGTTTGGTTTTCCTCTCGCCCACTTGTGTGCTACTACAGAGTAGCCATGATGGAAATCCAGTAGCTAAAATGAAACATGCATATATCATTAACCCTAAGCAATTTTCTGAATCGGAGATATCGCGATGTATGTGTGCATTCAGGGAAAATCAAAACTCAAGTTCTGCCATCCTCAAATTAGCTTTGGGGATGGGAGGAACAGCCAGTCTCACTGTTACCAAAATAAATGAAGACTGGCGAATGAACATCTGATTTTTCCTTGCCTTCATTTCAAGTATTTTATATCACTCCCTAGTTGAAAGGGTCAAAGACACTTAAATTAACAGTCTCTCAAATGCGAACCATAATATGAAGTGCCATATGGACTGTTTGAACAGAACTTTCCCTGCAACAGAAAGAACGTAATTAGAAGCACCAGTCTGGCTGAATTCTTCAACCTTGGCATTTACTAAGGAGGCATGGAAAATTATGGCTCTTGTCTTAGTTAAAGTTTTCAGTTTAATGTTAGAACGAAGTTTTAGAATAAAATGCTTGGCCAAAATAGGCACCGTAGGCACTTCAGTCCTTGTTTAGATTTTCACATGAAAGCCTGATTTTCAAATGGAAAATGTAGATAGTCCTGTGCTTTTTGAAAAATCAAGCTTTTCTTTTTTTTTTTTAACCTGGGGACTTACAGTCCTCTCTTCAGTTACCCACTTTTCTCAGCCTGTCCGCATTTAGATTACAGCAGTTAGTAAAAAAAGCACTTTGCCTTCTTGGGCTGTATCACCTATGAAAACAGTTTTTAACTTGTAAAAGGCAACTTGTGGCTCTCTTTGACCTTTAGATCAACAGGATGATCAGGAAAGGACAGAGGAAAGACTGGCCCACATTGCTGATCATCTTGGATTCAGCTGGACAGGTAAAATGCATGTCGTCTACTCCAGAGAGAAAGGAGGGGAGCGCTTTTTTTGTGTTTCTTTCAGATGACTTCCTGATTATCTAAAGATGTTTTATAGAAATATTTCGGTAGCTTACTGTCTTCTGGTTGCTAAGATTCCTATAGCCTATACCTATAGAGGTAGGAACTCAGATGCAGAGGTAAGGCCTCTGCACTTGCTGTGGCATCTCCAGAGGGAAAACTCCTAGGATGAGAGAGTGACAAAGAGCTGGCATATGTTACCCTACTCCTTCTTGCAAAATGCAACAACTCTGGCTAGAAGATAAATGAATGCACGAATAAACATCATCTGTGTTCTGGAACTCCTGAGCTGGAAGGCCACTACAGGGATAAATGACATCAGCTTCTGTGCTGCAGAAAAAGGGATAAAAAGGGACCTCTTTGTAACAATCACTTTAATACTGTGGATTTAATAGATATGAGACGTTTAACATTACAGGGGACAAGTGAAAGTAACACAGAATGAAATGCAGATGTCTATCACTGAAAATCAGCTCAAAAGTGTTTACAAAGAAAAAGAGCTGTGCAGAAATCTCAATGCTCTGTCAAACTGCAATCCAACAAAAACTTGCCACAAAAAAAATTAAATCGGGTCTACATTTTTTTGTATCTAACCCTAGAGCAGTACCATGCTCTTGAAAGTAAGCAAGGCTCTCGGAGTTAAAGAAGAGTTGTATACCAGAGAAAAAGTGTTAACTCCTTGATAATGAAGATTGTGCTCTATACTGTTTTTATCAGCATCTTCAGAGTATATGCAAAATATCACTGATACTTTTGCTTATGTTGCTCACCTCTTCCTTTCCTGTCCTCTATTTCAATCCATAGAGCATATGTCACTCGTCCCAACATGGATTATTTTGAAATCAGTAGGACTTGGACCTGTGCAATGTAACAGATTAGGGATCTGCTGAAAATTTTATATAAATGAATAGACAGTTCTGAAAACAAAACTAGAAAAAATGGATGCTGATCAAAATAGACATTAATGTTTTATAGCATTTTAGAGAGGGCAGGGTAATACACCTGCATAAATATTCCTGTCTTATGTTACGGTAAAGATTGATTGTAGTAAAGATTACTGAGTCAAATGTTACTTTGGGGGATAAAATAGTGGTTGTTTTTCGTTCAAACTTATTTGACTACCTGGGATTTGAATCTAATGTGTAGTTACTGTGTATTTGTTGAAGTTTGCAGTTGCACCAGTTTACAAGCTGGCCTGGAAACAAGGTTATCTGGAGTTTGGGGTTAGGGTTCACTCCACCCTGTTAAAACATGACAAGTCCATGCCACTATAGCGATAATAACAATGGAATAGAATATGAATCCTTCTTTGTGAAAGAAGCAGGAATCTGGAGACCAGGAATAACAGTAGGAATCTCACAAATTCTCCATGGCTTTAACTCATTTGATGACCTGTTTCAACAGTTGCATCTTAGTTTGGTCATGGCAGAAAGCTGCTCCTGGTTCTGGATACAATAAAGATGTTACAGACTATTAAACCATTTCTTTTTCCTGGACTGCAGTCTGAGCCTATGCTACATCAGAAAGACATCAGTTATTCTTAGTTTCACATTTTCAGTTTTTGGTTTTCAACTGTAATTCATAGACATTTACTTTTCTTTAAATGAAACAAGTCCAGGGGACCAGTACTAGTATGCTGTAATCTAGCCCTACAAAATACCATTACTTAAAATGAATTCTTTTACTAGATTTTGGTCAAAGTTTCTGAAATATTCAACATTTCAGAGGATAGAATCTGCTAGCTAGAAGTATTTTTATCTGCTCATGTGCTATTTCTGCAACTGCACTCTATTTGATAGCTTGTCTCTGCTAAATTTTGTCAGTAGTGTTGTGCCTCTGAGAACTAGGAATGGTAGACACGCAAAATAAAAACTCACACAGACCCATCACTTCTAGGCATAACGCGTTTCTGTCTTTGTCATGAACTTACTGTTTAACAACGGCTCTCAGTATAACACAAGGTACATAGAAGCAAAGGGAATTTGGTTTCAGAAAAGTTTGTAATCCACTTTGCTGCTGACAGCCGTAAAATAGATGTAAGGCAGGGAAAAAGAAAAAGACGTCTTTACAGAGATGGATTTCTTTTTCAGAGCTAGCCAGAGAACTGGATTTCACAGAAGAGCAGATTCACCAGATCCGAATTGAAAATCCTAATTCACTTCAAGACCAGAGCCATGCACTCCTCAAGTACTGGCTTGAAAGGGATGGGAAACACGCAACAGGTTCGTTTCCAGATATAGTACATATAACTGTCTCCAATTTGCTAGTTGAGGTGACAGATGTGTGTTCTAATCATTAAAAAAAAAAAAATTGGGTAAAATTTAGGCTATAGAAAGAATGACCATAGATTGTACTTAATTTTTTTTAAGCTTGTCTGTATAATATGGCATATCATAGGATTCTCAGAGAAAACTGTTTAATCTTGTTCATTTGAGGGCAAGGCAGAACATCTTACAGCAAAGAAAGAGTGGAAAAACACTGAGGCCTCTTGTTCCTAAACTGAAAAATGTATGGGGAAATGGAACAAATTTGTTAAAGGAATAAACAAAATGAGTGATAATTTTTATAGGCAGCCCTTCAGTTAATTTTAGGTTTTACATAGCAATACTTCTAAATGCATCTGTATTTTATATAAAATATTATATTGCTCAGTATCCTGTGTATGTCCTTCATATGGAAAACAGAAGGGAGAGAGCATGTGAAATTCTTAACTCGGCTACATGGTGTCGTTCTAATGCCACAGATACAAATCTTACCCAATGTCTTACAAAAATCAACCGGATGGATATTGTTCACCTAATGGAGACCAGCGGCATAGACTCCATGCAGGTCCACGGCACTCGCACGTACGCAGAAATTGAACAAACAATAGGATTGGACCATAGTGAAGGTAAACGTCTCCTGATCCAGACTGCCAGGGTTCTCTCATCTAAGCACTAGCTTCTGTTCTGAAATGTTTGACTAGGATAATCTGTTAACTCTTTTGACTGAGGACTAGAATCTCATTTTGAAAGCACAGATAATAGGGATGAATGCAAGCATGACATCGCACAGGTCGCTATTTCACCAGGTGTAAGATCTCTGCATTAGCTGATTCTTATAAAGCAAATAAAGGAATGTTGTCAGAAACTACTGCAAATACTTATGCCCAGTTTGTTGGGGTTTTTTTGCTTATACAAGTACTTTCATAAAAGCTAAGAAGGTTGCATTAGGATTTGACCAAGATTTGTAAAAGGAAAACTACTCCATGCTTTGGAAAAACCTTTGAATTCAAGTATCCAGGATATTGGAATTCTGCTATGATGCTGCCGGATTTCTTAAGTTTAAAAGTTCAGTACATCAGATCAATGGTTGTAAACTAAAGAAACACCTCCAAATTAAGTGAAATAAAATTCTCTTTCCTGGAAGTGATACTTTTACATCCTTAACTTAGTATTGAACTAGTAGCTCCATAAAGTATTAGACAGCAGCAGACGTCCCATCTTTAAGAAAATGTTGGAACAGAAGGGTGTTTGCTATAATTAGCGTTCGAATATCGCAACCGATTAGTTTTAGAACATTAATGTCCATGTCCAGCTGAAATTCAGTTCAAGCAGTTATGTTTTCCCCCAAGCGAAAACTCTTCAGAGTTCAATAGGTTCCTAGTGAATGTGGCTAGTAAGGACAAACAAAAGCCCAAGCTTATGACTTGTAGCCTGTGGAACAGAATCGCATGCCTTATTTTACATTTTTTGCAGAATGACAGCCCTTGCTTTGAGACTAGGGGTTGGGGGTGGGTGTTTATATGCTTTGAAGCACGTAAATTAGCTAGTTCTTGCACCTAGTCCCGTATGAATTTCTTTGTCCATACTTGTGTGGTTATTTTTTCCATAAGCAGCTAAATAATAGATGGGGGGAAAAAAGTCACTAAAACCTATCCTAATCTGCTGGGAAAAACCTGTTGTGAATCTTCTTTCATACTTAGAGGGTTTCAAGATTAATTACTCTAGGTTCTTTTCTGGGTAAATTTTATTTTGCCTGTTACTGTCAAGATTCATTATTTGGCAATAGTAGTGGTAACCCAGTGTTCCTTCAGCTACTTAGAGAGGTTATGTCCTCTCCCACTCGAGATGTCTAAAATTTCAGGTAATGCGTTTCATCCAGGGATTTTAAATGCACATGGAGAACGATAAGGACTTCCTGCATTCTAGTAAGACTTGTAATGACATTTCTCATCTCTCTGTTTTTTAAAGGGTTTTCTGCACTGCAAGAAGAACTGTACAGTTCAAGACATAAGCAAGAAGAACGACATAGAATATCTAAAGACAGCGAGCCAACTGAACACCCTCCTATTGTCTCTGAGGAAGACGTGTCTGTCAGTTATTCTCCTTTTCAGGACAGTACTCCCAGGAGTGAGGCAGAAGGATCAATGGCTGAGCTCCTGAGACAAGCACATAAGGAGCAAGTAGAAGCTGAATTCTCAGGGAAACCCCAAGATGTGCCAGAAAAACCGTCTGCTTCACAACATGAATATTTGTAAGTGTCAAAAGAGCAGAACGAAACCTATGTGGAATGGATTCTCTCTTCTCTGTGTAATAAGAGGATTTTAGAGTTTTCTTTGAAATATATGAACTCACTAGAATTTTCCTCCAATTGTGTGCACCAGTCCATTAGTTCCTACTGCAGGTTTGACTTTTTGATCCATGTGGAGGAAGCCTTAAGGATTAGGAGAGAAAGTCAGTTCGTCACTGTGAACGCAAAACAACAATCTAGTCTAGTACACATGAAAGAAAAGAGGCATAATGTAGAGGCGGGGGTTTTTTGCAAACTGTGTACATTTTTCATATGTTAGTTGGCAAGTATTGTTAAACTTAATGGAATTAACACTAGAGGGGCCTTTCTTCAACTTCAGGATGGCTTTTTCAATTGAGGCAAAAATTTTCCAACTTAATCATTACTTACAAAACTCATAACCACGTATTAGGAACTAGATTTTTAAAAGTAAATTTCAGATGGCTAAAGGAACAGAAACAGGGTTTTATACAGACAAGACAAAAGTACTTAAGGGAACAACACATGATACAGATTTAGAAGACCTGCACAGCAAAGCCTTGAATTCTCATTGGGGGCTGTCAGTGGGGTTGGTTTCATTTGGAAAGGAACTTGAAAGGAACTTAAAAGGGATCACGTTTCTTTCTTCCCACCATCCCTAAACATGTGCCCACGCTGAGAACTCTATGCAGAGTTGATTCCGGTATTCATAGGCTAGCAAAATATCACGGATCCCCTTCCAAAGAAGTGATTTTCCTGGCAGTGATTAGCTTTGATGTGGAGATGCAGCTCCAAACAGGCAAAGTGCAGCTGAGTCCAGCAAATGGTCTTTTGGGGATTCTTTTGCTCAAGATAGGCTTTACACCCAGGAGAGAGTGTGGGAGACAGAAAACGGCATCTAAGGTAGAGGACTTATGTTGCGCTGATAGGCAGAAATACCGATACTTCCTAATGATTTGCATGAGGAAATGAATGTTTTTGAGGAATAGAGAATACATTTGAGACAATATTGCCAATACTAACTGAGAGTAGTGATGACAGGGGAATATCACTACACTTCATATCTAGTTTGAACTAGGAGGAAAATTGGGCAAGATGTAAATAGCTTATAAGGAACACATACTAAGAGGAATTATACAATAGTACGTATAGCCTGGTGAATGGGAAAAAAAGTCTGGATCAATACTGTTTAACTGATACTACAATGAAATCTTTTCTTACTTTAGAACACAATTGTTTCAAGGGCAGTAGTTGGGAGAGCACAACAAATTGTCAAAACCCAACTTGTATCAGGAAAAAAAACATGTATGTGCAAGTTATTCTATTGTTGCTGTTATCTACTCATGGGATTGGTTATGGAGAAGGGAATCTGGACTCCTATTATTAAAATTTAACAATTTCCTCAGTTAATTCTTAGGATGAGAGGGGGGAAAAAGCAAGCGTGTAGATGCTAGCTCCAAAGCACCTCAGAAGTTTTAGAAGTGGGAGATGTAATTTTTGCAGGCTCATCATTTTTCAGGCTGTAATTCCACCAGTTTTGATATGGTTGTCTTTTTAAAATTTTTACCGATACACACAAAAAAAGAAAAGTCAACCTCAAAAGAAGATTCTAGGTGGTGAAGTGGGTAATGTTTTCACAATTAGTGCAAATCAGAAGTGACCTTTTCAAGCTAGCATCAGTTATAAGGTTACTTCATAAAACTAGGTTAGATGAAAGTTAGCTTAATATCTGAAGTCACTGTTTTTCACCCATATGCGACAGCAAAATATTGCATGTACATATGCTTTAATATATGTATTACCTTTATATATGTTACGTAGTATGTGTATAATAATATGTTTAAATAACTTGCAATTAAATCATAGCAATGTTCAACAGTGAAAATAACATTACAAAGTAAAACTCTCTACTAAATTTCTGTTTGGTAAGGCTCCAGAATGCTACGTAAAAGTTGGTCTCTCCTCCCCTGCAGCTGTGTAGCTTGTAATTAATGTAGTAGTTGCTTCACATCCATCTGTAGTGATCTGGTCTCTTTCCCCCAAAAAACCAGGTAATGTGTAGATTTGTGAGGGCACAAGTGACAGCAAAGCTTGCATAAATCCTTTACGAAGTTTTGCAGAATGGGGTGCAAAGTTTGGACATCCATTTGGAGATTTTCTTGGGTCGGGAAGATGAGAGGGATTCCTAGACAGATTGCTCTGTACTTATTGTCAAGGAGTATCAGTTATTGCTAGACTTCGCTAGATGACAGGCAACAAAACAATATTTAATCAGTGCATAATGTTCCATTTATGGAAATTGGAAAGCACTGCATGGTAGTAACTTCCCTTGAACCTGTAATTCACAGTGTCACAACTCCAGGAACAGAGCAGTCTACGGCACCAGTAACTGGAAAAGCAGGAAGCGAAAAATCTGCACACTTCAGTGCAGCAAAGGAAGAGAGAGAAAAACCACCCCCACAGCCCCCATCATCTGCCCAGAGAAGTGACTCTCCCATCATCCAAGAGCCCGAGGATCCCCAGCTCCACGAGGATGACCTCTCTCCAAGAAGAACTAGTCTAGTGATAGTGGAGTCAACTGATGAGCAGGCAGAAAAGTTTGGAAGAGGCTATGAAGAGGAATCTTTAGAAAAGGTAAATAACAACTTTGCCTCAAAGTAATTGCCACAAAAGAACAAGTTTTATGTCTCGCTCATTCCGTAAGATGAGAATATTTTTAATCAGCTTAATTAATGCCCATCTGCAACTGAGTCTTTTCTCTTTTCCTCTGTGGTTATAAGGGCTAGCTATAGTCATTTGTATAGAGGTTTTCAAAGCTGAAGCAAAACCCAGATCCTAACGTCTAGACTGTAATTCTGGTTCTGCTACCCTTATTTGTCCTTTGGTCTGTGACAGGTTATGTCCATGCATGTGAGAGGGAATTAGTGTAAGTAACAGGTGCAGAAACCAACCATGTACAATTGAAAGCTGAAAAACAGATGTAATGAAAGACAAAGTAATAATGTTAAAAGCTTATGAAGAAAGGCAAGACTAGCCCAGAGCTGCATGAAGAATGACATGAAAAATCTTGTCAAGTTAGCGAGATGGAAAAGAGGCAGCAGGATGTACGTTCCAGAATACTAAGGATGTACTGGAAGAAAAGAACTTGAGAATGGTGTTTATGTAGCATGCAGGCAGTAAAGAGAAATGGAGACAGGAGATGGAAGAGAAGAACAAAAACTATGTGAGGTAGGTCGTTGGTTGTGTAAGACAAAGGAACCTTACTGCAATGTTTGGAGAGGGGAAGATATCAAAAGGCAAGGAAAGAAAGCAACTATATGGCTTTTAGTGGGGAATTACTTGGCACATAAAGGTTTAAGAATAAACAGCTTGCTTTGCCTGTTCTAAGTGGAAGAAAAGGAGAAGACATAATTGGGCAGGAAATCAGTTTTATCAGTTAAGTTAGAGCAGAGAAAGCACAGTTCTACTTAAGCAGAAATTGTTTCCTGTTTTGACATTTCATCTAGAAACACGCTCTTCTTTCTTTGCTGTTTATGTTGCCAAATGTACCACCTTTAGAATGAAGAGTTTCAGAGCTCTGCCTCTGGGATCTCAGAAAAAGGTTGAATATAAAATGTGTAGGGTAACTCAGATGTTGAAAGATTAGCTACAACAGGACTCAATACAATGGCTGCTGTAGGAAAGGCTGCCCTCGAAGACGATGTACTTCTTTTTCCCTCCAGTTCTTTTATTAAAGTAAAACAACAACAACCAGCACCACCAAAAAGAAGCAAGCAACCTTATTTATTTTCCTCTTTATGCTTTTATACTGTTGATATTTCCCAAGTAGTTCTTTTCAGCTTCTCTTTGGCTTCTGACCTCTTCATTTAATTTCTTAATTTTTCCCTATGCAGGAGAGAGACCTTCAACACTTGTTACTAATTTTTCTTGATCTTTCCAGTGCCAAGGCTATTAATACATCGTGTCCCCTAGTTAAAACTGTTTAGTCCTGTCTATATGCTGCACTATGTACTTCCCGCTATGGAGGATTAAAAGGCTTTCGTATAATTTTCTGTGTAATTAATACAGAAACCATATGCAATATGTATGAATTCCAGAGTTGGTTCTAGTCCACCTGCAGTGATGTCATGCCACAAATTTCAGGCTTGTCCCTGGCAACCTTAAGAGCACTAAGACCACTAAGAACATCTTGTAGAATCAGTACCACAAAGATTCATCTTTCTTTTTTCAACATGCTAATGAACAGCTAATGTATAGACAAGTGGCCAAAGCCTCCCACCCCGCATCGGTGTTTCACAGATGAAAGTCAGGTAAGAGGCCAAAATCCTAAAAGCAAAAAATTTTCAGAAGTGAGGATGGTTTTAGGTAAAAACAAGACAGAACCTGGAAGTGCTGCTAGTATCCGATACAACAGAGCACTGCTTCCATGCTTCCACTAGGAGTTAGCAGAGGAGTTAGGTGAGCTGGAGACCAGCTCGGACGAAGATGAGATGGTCACTACCAGGGTCGTTCGTCGCCGCGTGATTATTCAGGTACTGAGTGTTGAACAATTGCACGAGTCTGTGGTGACTAGGCCCTGGCATCACCTTTGGGCATGCTGCTGAGACAACCACGTGGCTGGTATTGCACCTGAAGCTGGAATGCTCCTGAATAATGCATGGGCATTGGATAAGCCATTCCAATACCTTTTCTTGAAGGGAACATTATAGTAATACAGCTAACCCAACTCTAAATTCCATTAGATGCCTCAGTAGGAGGAGGACAAGACTTCTCGGCCCCATACACAACGCGGTCAACTAACATATGTTTGCCTGACCATTGTGGCATAACTTTTCTTTGCATGCCTTTCTAAGTATTTATTTGCAGAAAAAAAAAAAATTCTAACATCTCTCCATTTTTTTTTTCATTCTTTAACCAATTAACCAATTTTAAAATTGCTTATTTAAAGTTACCTACATGAAGGCCTTGCTTCATTACTTTGTTCTTTGTCATACAGGCTGATAGTATGCCTGAAATGCCACCAGAAACAGTCACAGAAGAGCAATATACAGATGAACATGGCCACACAGTGGTAAAGAAGGTATTGTCAGTTATGCCCCTTGCTACCTTCTTACTGCCTTACTAAAAGGAAGGATAAATACATCCACATACCTGCCAAATTTTCTTTTGTGAAGGGGCATGATTTTTAAGAGTAGAGCATGGAAGGAACCAGAATTTCTGTTCATGAGAGATTCCAAAGTTTGAAGAATTATTTTGATTCGCAAGGTCATTCTGTGTTACAGTTGATAACTTAATATGACATATTCTGTTAATTTTCCCACTTAAAGCCAGTGAAAATTCTGCATATATCCACATTTCTGAGAAAAGGTTATTTAAAGAAAAACAAACCCAAAAAACCACACTACCACAATTTTATCTAAGATCATGTTTCCTTGTATTAATGAAACTAATGGAGGGCTGGGTCTGCAAGAGTCAGCTAAATCCAGATTTTAGATCTTCAAAATCTCCACTCAGTTGTGCCTGACCAGGTTCCTAAATTTCTGTATCTGTACATACAGTTCAGTTTTTATGGCACAAAGAATATAGAAGGTACTTATTTGTGTGCTGGCCTCATAAAATAAGCATTTTCAGACCATGCTTATAAAAGTGAATTCCGCACAGCGTGGAAGTGGAAGAGGAACTTGCTCTTTGTGCTCCTTGCTTTATCTGAGAACCTGGTGCTTAGAGAACTGGTCTAGGACTTGGCTGAATTCTGCTGGTGGCAAACTCCATCTTCTGCCTCCCAAGAAAACATCATAGGCCCTCAGCTGGATAGCATGTCTCTGGAAGCTGTTTGAATTCATATTAAAATAAACAACCCCAGCCAAATATTCCTGGGCACGTTGTGCAAGAGTGAGCATGAGTGTATTCTTCTGGGTAGGTCCATGCCTGGGAGGGCACCACCCCCACCTCTGTGACTCTTAAATATAGGTGACCCCGTCTTGATTGAGCATCACAGCAAATAAACTTTTGGACAAAGCGGGAGGTAACTGCTGAATGTTACCTTGTCAAAAGGGGCTGGGAAGGCGTACGAAAATGTAGAGCTCCAGGTCATCCACAGAGGGATGCATACCCATCCTCCTGAGAAATTTATCTCGTCTTGAACCCTGTAATTCTCTTCTGATCCTCTTTTTTTGGCTTGCCGGTGCCTAGAAAGCTTAAGACCGGATTAGTCTCTTAAGTAGGTTAATTCTAGCTCACTAGTTCAGCAGTGGTTAGTACCACCGGTGTTACAATGGGATGTCCAAGTCCCTCTGTGAATCTGGTTCTAAGCATCTGATAGCCAAGCTGCTATCAGAAAGCTCCTACTTTCAGAACCCTTTTTGAAAATGTCAGTCTGAAAACATTTTCTAGCTGTTGTGTGGTTGTAAAGTATGTTTTCTCTCTAAAATACTATCTCTCTTTTCCTAATAATAACTGCTGCTCTAGAGAGTCATTCCAATATCTATATTGTGCCTGCTTTGTGAAGGAAGTTTATGGAAGCTTTGCTGTGGGGTAACCTAAGTAGGGCGAATGCATCAGCTTGCAGCTTTACTACAGGTACTTGTGAGAAAATGTGTTAAAGACTAAGATACTGGTTTTTCTGTGCAGGAAAAAATGCCCTTTGAGTAGAAAATACTATATAGAGAATAAGAAGAAATATGTTATCGTTAATTCTTTTGGGACAAAGTTCTATTTCATTCCTTCAGGTCACTAGAAAGATCATCCGGCGATACGTTTCTCCAGACGGCACAGAAAAAGAGGAGGTCCTAATGCAAGGAACACCACAAGAACCTGTCACTGTCGAAGAAGGAGATGGCTATTCCAAAGTTGTAAAACGGGTTGTGCTGAAGAGCGACAGTGAACAGTCAGAGGTCAGATCTTCTACTTTCCTTGCAATGGTACAAAGCAGCACTACACCAACAGCGTACATCTTACTCATGCCAACCACATTCAGTTTTGAATGATACTTTTAAAAGTTTTCTTGCCTCAGAATAAAGACAGGGAAAAGGCAGGGGGTGGGAAGGTGGGCAGGGAAGGAGGGCAGTTTTCTCTGAAAATAAGTCAGGATACAGATTCTGCGATTTATGAGAAGTACCAAATTCACAAAGAAAGCAGCTTTGTACTAAGATGACATACAGATAAATGGCAAATCTGTAGCTGTTATTATACCTCTTACTCTAATAAGAAAATTAGTGAATGTTGTAATGAAACGATCTGATGTTCTCTAGGTTTCTACGGCTAAGCCCTTCTAAAACTATACAGTTATAACAGGTTTAACTTACTGGTGTGTTCTTTGCTTTGAAGAGGCTAAAAAAAAGTATTACTTTCATGCAAACTGTTTGTAGAGCCAGGTAATTAAAAAGAAAAAAACAACCTGAAAGTGCTTTTCAGTTTGTCTTTTCCTGCTAAGCTTAGTTCACCATGTAGCTGTACAGATGTTTGTATCAGCAAAATCAAGGTTGTGACAGAGGGCCAGAAGCTAGCAATAGGGCTTGCTTTCAGCACTACCGCAGTTGAAAGCAACAGTTAACAAGCGGTCATTAGAAGTGCTAAGAACGTAATTGTCATTCTCTCTTGCCAGAATTAATCATCAGAATTAATTCTCTAGGAGGAAGGCAACAAGAAAACAAAGTAATTTTTTTTAGTTAGCTGACCATACCAGAGCTACTCTTTATCATATGGAACCCATATAAGTTAAATTCATATTTTGCCAAATAAAATCGTGTTTGTCACTTCCCCGTGGTATTCTAATATTCTGGTCTGTTGCTCCTGTAAGAGTTCCTTGGTTTTACAAGTGTGACTCATCTTTCAGAAGAATATCTTAAAATTAAGATATGGACTGATACCACTGATATTCACACCTTGCCTGTGTGAATACAGCGAGGATTCGCAGCAAGAGGTCCACTTGTTACTTGGTGTAACTCCAGTGGCCTTGGCAGGTGAGCCAGTACGGCAGCCTGCGGTGTGGTGGAGGGTAGCAATATCCCTGGCTGCCCTCAGGCTGGTTCAGAGTTCAGAAGCAGTTTTCACCCTGCCGGCGTAAAGCTCCTCAGCAGAATAAATTATCCAGGGCCGTTCCTGCTGTCTGAACTGCCATGTATCTTACAACGTCTCGTTCCGGCGCTGTAAAGCAGGTAGTAAAATGTACACTTACTATTTTGATGCGTACACATAGAAAGAGAGACACTTCTTACATGGTTCTCTATGGCAATGATTAAGAAGGAATGATAGAGTAACTAAAAGCTTTGTTAGTATGCGTTCTGTAATTCATATCCAGTATACTTCTGCTTTCTAACCTTACAGGTGACCCTGTCTGAACCTGCTGTTTTGCCTAGTGCCTCCAAATTCCAGTCTGAACCAGTGGAAGGCCGGAAGGTCAGCAAAGTCATAAAGACCACTGTAGTGCAAGGGGAGAGAACGGAGAAACACCTGGGGGATGCTAGCTTAGCTACTGATCTTCCGTCAGCCAAAGAGGATTTCGAAGAGGTAAAAATGCCTTTTAAATACAAATATTAAAACAAGTGTCACAACATACCTGGGGACAAATTAGACTCTATTGAAAGTTTTTGCTGGTGGAGCATCATACTCAACTACTGAGTATAAACCTCTGTTGTTATACTCAGCCATGTTATAAAAGGATTAGTATATAAAGTGTGTGTGGGGGAAGCTAACATTACAGAATTAGCTATGAAATGTTTTAAGATTCTAAAAAAAAACCCATGGAGGCTTTAAGTAAAGTTGTTAGAAATCAGGGGTGTGGTTACTGTTAAAGAAAAAGTTCATTCATATGTTACCACGTGTGGAGCTAATTTTAGAAATTGATACAAGATACCACAGACAAACCTGCATCCAGCCAAAAGGAAATGCTGCCTTTTTTTCTGGTTTTCTGTTTTCTATGGAGTATTAGTAACAGCAGATATTCTGCAGAAAAGTTTGCTGGGCTCCATTCCCTGCTTCTCCCGTTTCAGTACAGAGGCTCAGAAGTACCACCCGCCATTTCTCTGTATTGCTAGCACTGAGAACAGGCAGCTCAAGGTGGCAGGGGGAACGGCTGTAAAAGAAAGAGTATTTTCTGTGACAGGAAAAAGGTCGCTGTAGCAGCTTGTCGTCAATAGATACAAAAGGATGAGTTCTGCAAGTGTGGTACTGCAAGGCTTTGAGTTGGGCTACTTCAACGTTGAAAAGAAAGTACCAAGACATGCTTCAGTACAATTATTAGTAAAATGAAACTATTCTATACAAGAAACTGTAACTGATCTGTACATTTGAGGAATATTTGAAAGGATGCAAACGGCAGGCAGATGCTTCTCTTATTTGTCCATCATTTTCTCAGCATTCAACTTCATTAATATAAAGCACTAAGTTATGAAGAGCAATTATCTTCTGTCCTAGGTTTTTGGGTTTTGTTTTAATTTGAAGTTTATGTTTTAATTCGAGGCTTTGAGCTATACAGGTAACCAAATGAAAGTCCAGCTCCCCGCTTTAGTAGAGAAAGAAATCATGAAAGAGGACGGATCAGTTATTAAAAGGTTTGGCTTGGCATGTCAATGAACTGTTACTAGAAAAGGATTAACAAACTCATAATAAGTGAGTGGATTTAAGCGAGCGTCTGAAGTGAAAGCACTGGCAGCATCTAAAGTTTTATTTGCAAAAGTACTAAAGATTACTACTAACATTCTGTTACGGGAAGGGATATATGCCCTGGAAGGGTCTACACTCGCTTGAAAAGACTGGGTGAATAGTGGTGTGGTGGGTTCACCCTGGCCAGCAGCCAAGCACCGCGCAGCCGCTCCCCAACCCTCCTGCCCCACCTTGGAACGGGGGAGAGAATAGGAAGAGCAAAAGTGAGAAAACTCACGGGTTGAATGAAGGCAGTTTAGTAAGTGAAGGAAAGGGGGAAGAACAACCAAACAAGTGATTCAAAGGCATCGCCACCTCCCACAAGCAGACCGATACCCAGCCAGTCACTGAGCAATCGTCACCTTGGAAGACATAACCCCCCGCCTCCCCCAGCTTCTTCCTCTACCCCCTGTTTCTATTGCTGAGCGTGATTGTATATAGTATGGAATATCCCTTTGGCCAGTTTGGGTCAGCTGTCCTGGCTGTGGGCCCTCCCAGTCTCTTGCCCGCCCCCAGCCTACTCACTGAGGGGGCCAGTGGGGCAAAAAAGAGAAAGTATCGATGCTGTTTAAGCACTGTTCAGCAGTACCGAAAGCATTGGTCTGTTATCAACGCTGGTTTAGACCCAGACGGAAAACAGTGCACCCCACAGGCTGCTATGAAGAAAGTTAACCGCATCCTGGCTAGACCCGGATCAAAGGGGCATCACTGCTGAGCTGATTTCATAGGAGGCGATACAAGAATAACAGCGTGATTTACAGTTAACATCATTAATCACAGTTACTTCAAAATTTTCTTTTCTCATACCGGTTGACTCTGTGATCATTTGATAATTTGAACATTATCAAAACAGGTGAGAGGCTATATGGAGATAGAGATATATAGCTATACGCGTGTGACAGTTGAGCCTTATGAGGAACGAGGCAGGGCAGATAGGAAAATATTTGGGAAAAATAAAAGCTACTGTAGTACAGCAAGCGTATTCATCCCAACCACACAGAACTTAAGCCAAGGCTGCTCCAAGCTCGGTATCTTTTACACACCTTTTCTTTCAGGCCATTTGTATTGATAGTGACCATTGGGACGGTAAAGCCAATGTTAGCCTCTGAAAGAACATCCTGACCAAACTGCGTCTGTAATTGTAACGAGCTGTAAAACACATTCCAGTTTCAGAGTTAGCGGGATGGTGTCACAGGGACACACTGAGAGCGGGAAGACCTGCTGCATCTGCTTTTGGATGAAGGGCGAGCATTCTCGTCACAGTGCTCCATCTAACGGAGGGACCTTTTGGTCATTCGGGTCAAATTAAGAAGTGTCAGCTGTCTGATAAAAATCGAGCTGTTCCTGGCTGAGCAAGCAGGAATTTCCAAGTGTGCTTGGCTTCCCATGGTCCTCTCCCAAGGACACTGACCAAAAATTGGGCTTCTGGGTAGGGCTAAGCAAGAGACACCCAGCTGTCCTACGACAACTACCTTTATTTGCCTAGATCTGGGGGGGACTTGGTGAGGTTTAAGGTAGAGCAAGATGGTTCCAGTGAGGTAAGACAGTAATTAACAGAAGAGTTTAGGACACTAGATTACCACAGATGTAGTTTTACTGGCTGTCAGAAGTAAGACTTGTTCAGAAGTAAGTGTTCAAGAAATTAATCAGCTTAAACTACTATTGTACAGGACAACTCTGTATGTTGAAGTTAAGTACAGCAAATAGGAAGGTCTTGTGTGAATTTCAACGTATGTTGCATGTCTGTCTGTTACAGCATGTTTTTGCTGAGCGTCTAAAACTGTATGCTTAATCAGCCTGTGGAGGTGAATTGCTATTAGTTTACATGAAAGCCAGTTAAAGCTGTGGTGTGTGTTGTACTCAGAATGCAGAACGAGTATCTGACCTCAGTAGCTGACTTAAACTGCCGGCCACAGTTCTTCTCATGTTATTTTAAATGAAAAAGCCTTAAAACTGCAGCTGAAAAGGAGCATTTTTTAAAGCCTTCCGGAACTGTGGGGTTTTTCAGACAGTTTTCTCATTCATTTTGTTTTAGGACAACACTGAGTAAAGCCAGCACACAGAAGAGGACTGTGATGAAGGATCGGTACGGAAAACACGTTCACATAGAAGAGCTGGAAGACACACCAGAAGCACTACCACAGGATGACCTCCAACATGACCTCCAGCAGCTTCTTAGACACTTCTGCAAAGAGGACTGGAAACAGGAGGTGAAGTGAGGAAGCTGCCACCCCTCGACACCACCACATAACCATCCACCCCCTATGCAGCATTCATCTTCTCTAGGTGTAGACATTATTACCTACATAATCACTGGAAGACACTGCCATTTCTACTTGTGCAGATGCAGTGAATTCATTTCTACCCACCCCCCGCCCCCGTATTTGATTTTGGGTTTTTGTTATATTTTACCCTGTAAGCTAATTTGTGACCAAAGATAGCATCCTTCATTCAGGATGATTTATCCACCGAATCGTCGTCTTTGTGCTGTACTGGGAATTTGTCAGCATCGCCACCTCTTGCTGTTCCTTTGCTTCTGCACTAGCTTCATGAAATTGCATTTGTCAAGCCAACTTCATCTACAGGCCTCTTCAAGTGACTATGTACATGCATCATAAAAAAGGGAGTTAACGTGTAAACTGTATATAGCAAGAGTATTTGGACTTACAAGACTGCAGAAAATACACTGCCTGTGACTACAATTAGCATCATGGATTACAAGGTCTATTGACACTGCTGAAGAGCGATTAATAAAATAACGTTAACACAATCGACTGCAAACACAGACTGACTGAGGAGGAAGCACTGCAGATCTACTGCATCCATAAGACTTCCAGTTTAGGGATCTATTATAGTTAAAGGCTCTAAGAGTCAGGCTGAAAACCTGGAAATTCAGCTGTGCTCACAAAGTAACAGCTGACTGTGGCCATTAATGCTTCTAAGACCTTCGGACAGCCACTTAAAGATTTCCAGAAAAAAAAAAGAAAAGAAAAAAAAAAACAAAACAAACCACAACCCAATTAGGTAACCAACTTGCTAGCAGCTATATCTATGGCACATTTGCATACGGTATTAAAATCTTTTAGATCTGGACATGTGGCAGGGTGTATTAAACAATTATAACTACAGTAGTTTCCTGTTTTCATCACCGCTTAGCAAACCACACCGTCTTACTGGTGGTACTTCCTGCTGGCCACTGCACTGTAGATAACTATGGGAGACAGACTTACCCACTATACAAGGAGAATGATTAATTCACCGTGTTTTATCAAGATTGCCTCTTATCCGATACATGCATGTGGCGTTTGAAGGTCAAAGCCAAACCCTCCTATAATCATGTCAGCTTGTTAGCCCTCTTAGCACTGAGCGAGCAGTTTTTATCTTCCAATCAAGTGTTTTTTAAAGAGAAAGTGCTCACAATCCTTGAAAGCCAGTTTCTGTTCATATTTTGTTATCTATCTATATATATAATATATATATTTCTAAACCAACCCTCTGAAAACCATGATAGCATGTCTGCACTTTGATTTGCAAAAAAGGGAACACAGAGATCTGACATTTGGGGTTAATAATTAACGGAGGGAGCTCTGTAGTGTTTTAGCATATATAATACACGCATACCACACACACGCACTAACTAGAAGTTTTTAAACAAGCTCTTTCATTTTTGAAGAGTACGCTCCAAACCAGAGTAAAACAAATCCTCTCCTCTAGGAGTAATACTTTCTCCACGCTTATCTGGCCTTCTGCGATTATAGGGTTGTTGGGTTTTTTTAACGACTCACTCAGTGCTCAGAACAAGGGCACTTCCTCGTGAAGGCGACGATGCCGAAAGCATGAAAACGTCTTGGGAGTTCTGGCTTCCTTGCAGGCAAAACAACCCGAGGTGCCACGCTAACACTTTTTTGGCAGGCTGGGAAGGGGAAAAAAAAAAAAAAAAAAAACAAACCCCCACCAAACCAAAAAAAAAAAAAAAAAGAAGTGTTTTGGCTGCAACGCCGAGCGAGACCCACGATGAAACATTTCACAGCGCGTCACGGCTTTCTTATTGTCAGAGACAGCACAGGATGATCTTCAAGGATGGGGCTCTAAAGAAATGCATTTCTGTTGTGTTACTTGCGGTGCAGATGATGTTCTGTGTAACAACATAATGGTTATTCACCTCTTATTTTGATTTTTTGCTGTGTTATTAAAGAACTTGAATACTGTGAGAAGAAGTGAATTTTAAGTTGACGAGTCAGCATCTTGTTCCCATGGTGATAACACTAATTGAATATATCTATGAGGGCATGTATTAGTTAAAAATTAAAAAAAAAAAAAAATACAACACTAACAATACATAGCTGCAATGTGTACAATGGCTGATTTAACTAAATAAAAATGTACAAGTGTTAAATGTAGAAATAATGGCTCGCTCTCTTTTACTGCCAGTGCAGCATAAAAAGGAACAGCACCCATTTGGGTACCTTAACCGAACTATCATAATTATAATTCCTCTGTACCCAGCTCCCTAAGATGTGTGTGTGTATATATATATATATTTTTTTTTTTTTCAGTTCTGCTCTTCAGCACTGATTGGTAAGTGTCAGTCTGTTACGACAGTCAGATACAATTTTTTTTTAAATTGTTGTTAATAGTTTTTCAAAGGGTATCTAGCCATGTTTTCTAGTTATTTTATTGGGCCTGAAATGGCGGCATTTTCCTTCAAAGATGGCCCAGACTGTTTGTTACAGTCAATTACTTTTTCAGTGCCCACGACCGAGAGTTTCTCAACCAGAGGAAAGATAGGGAAGAAAAACGTAGGGTGGAATTCTGTCACGTCTTACATCCTTGTAATGCGCGGAAAATCTTGGGAAGAGTCTGTTTTGTTGCCCGTTTAAATTTCTTCAACCCAAATCTGTACCGATTCTATTGCCGCAGCGGGATCTCTGGCCAGTGTGACAGGTCACGCTGCCGCAGCATTCCCCACTCTTTGCTACTCGCTCGTGCGCTACCTTCACGGCCGTCGAAGGAGCCCTCCTACCTACGTCTCGCGTAGCAGAGAAACCATCGGTTTCAGCAGTTTTTGCCAAAATGCAGTCTCGTTGAAGCGCCCAGATTAAGGGACGAAAAGGGCCCGAGAGAGGCACGCTTGAACTCCCTGCCGAGACCAGAAGGATGCCCGCGGGCCAGACCAGAGCTTGCACCCGGAGCACGGGAGGTACGGGATCAAACCACAAGTCAGTCCGTTGCGACAGGCGTAGCAAGGCCGTGTCAAGGCTTACGCGTTCGAGGTGAGTACCTCAGCCAAAGGCTACTGGCTTTTTCCTCTCTTCCCCCTTCTTTTCCCGATGAAAGACAAGTGTATTAAAAAAAAAAACAAAACCGCCCGAGAGTCAAACACCACCACCGACTCACAAACCCACGCAACAAGCAAACAACCCCACCTTAAAAAAACACCCCTCCACCACACGACCGTGACATTAGCCTGAGGACAAATAGGAAATAATTGCAGAACTAGCATTTGCAAAACATGAAAACAAGCTTTTTTTTCCCCCATGCAGACCTATTAAATATACTAATTAACACAGAGCAGATAAAATGTCTGTATTTCTTCCAACCTATGCACATCATAGGTCCAGAAGAGGGCTACGAAAATGACCAGGGGGATGGAACACCTCTGCTATGAAGAAAGGCTGGGAGAGTTGGGGTTGTTCAGCCTGGAGAGGAGAAGGCTTCGGGGAGACCTTACTGCAGCCTTTTGGTACTTAAAGGGGGCTTATAAAAAAAGATGGGGGCAAACTTTTTAGCAGGGCCTGTTGCGACAGGCCAAGGGGGGATGGCTTTAAACTACAGGGGGGTAGATTCAGACTAGATGG
>NW_008824405.1:1193-4823 GCF_000699105.1 Pygoscelis adeliae | reverse complement strand
TGTGGAGAAACTCGCTCTAGTTGAAGATTTCCCTGCCCATGGCAGGGGTGTTGGACTAGATTACCTTTAGAGGTCCCTTCCAACCCAAACCGTTCTAGGATTCTATCAGGACGTGTGTCAGTTGTAGAGCGACAGCAGTGGCTGTAATACCAACGCGGTATTCCTGTACTCTCTTGCTCCAATTTATTTAACGAACTTTGGAAGATTAAGGCCGTGCAGAGCATAAGCAGTGCAGAGGCGGCAGCCACGTCTTCGGGTGGGTGCCGGGGTGGGTGTCGGCGTGGAACGCGGTCGCCCACAGCCGCACTTCACAGCTGTGTGAACCCAGGTGAACCGCGCTGCGTGTTCTTCGTACTGCGGCAGTTTTCTGCGTTCGGCGGCCCCCGGGGGAGGGGGGGGGGGGGACTGGGACACATGTCAGAGGTAGGCTATCGGTGGGTTTAAAATGTTTTTAAATCCTAGCCTGACTAGTTTCAACCTCACTATCATCAGCACATTCCAACAGAAACACTATTCTTCTGAAAGACTTTGGCCAGTTCTGCTAAATAACACCTGGAAGTAGACACCTTTTATGAAGTCGCATTAATTTTTATTTCTTTTCTTTTTAAGCAAACGTAAGTTGTTAAATCCAGAGACTAACCTTGTGCTTGGCACGGCCTGATAGGTGGCAGCAACAATTCAGGTACTAACTCACTCTTCTTTTCCACCTTGAAAAAAGGGAAGGCTTTATTTCTGTATACAAATATGCAGTATCCGGAACCTACTGATAAAACTGAAGAGGTTTGTAAAAATGTTTGTATTACCAAGCTTTTTTTTCAGCCTGACCGTAAAGCTCTGTAAGCCGGCTCAAAACTATGAGCATTATTAGCAGAGCCTCTGTTACCTTCTGCCTCTATTCCCCGGCAAACCCCGAAAGAGGACGGTTTGGATCTACGACCAGCGAAGAGCTTTTTCGCACGTTTTAACATCTCTGACGATCCTGGTGCTAGCTGCCACGAAACGGAGCCACGTGCAGAGCAGACAGAGCCACAGGCCAACCGTGGCACTTGTCTCCTGACGTTGATCAGGTGGTACCGCTTCAGCAACAGGGGGATGAACTAAGGAACCAATGTGTCATCTGAGACATCTGCCCCGTGAGATCTGTGTTCAGTTGCCATATTGCGTAAGGCTGGAGTAAGAAAGTGGAGCGTCCTGGCAGGCCCTGTGGGTGCTTTCCGAATCGTGCCAGCTAGAACACGTTTATTTACGACTCAGAGGATTAAATGAGCCAGAAACCCCAGAAAGAGTGGATTTACAGCTAACAACTCATCACATACATGCATAAGCGATGAATTTTGTAGGTACTAACACTACAGCCTATAATTTCAGGCCTTCGATAATGAGCGGTTTAAAAGAACCCGAGGAAATAAATACAAATGGCTTCACCCGCATCGTCACCTTAAAAGCTCCTCCACAGTATCCCAGCTCTGAACTTTGCAATTGCTGCAGGCGTGTTGGCGTAGAAAGCCGCACGTCAGAAAAGCCCAAAGCTAGAACAGTTGTCAGGTCCCAAAATACCTGGTGAAGAGGACACCGGTTGTTGGGGTTTTTGTCAGTGAAGCATCAACACCGGAAAAAGAAGCTGTATCCTCCATCTTTGCCGTCCTTCTTCAGTCCCCTGCATAGATTTGTTCCGTCTCCTGAGGTCTAACCCTCTTCTGTCCAGTAGCGACAGCAGCAATGGGAACAGTCCACCTCAGCCTGTCCTGGCAGGTCTGCCTCCCGCGCCTGCTAGCGAGAGCGCGAGTAATGCTATCTAGGAGACTGTCAAACACAGGTTGCCTTAACGGGGCCTCTACAGAAAAAGGGAGTAAGAGCTATTTTGGGATGTATTTCTGACGCATTGCAAGGACACTAGGAATACCACTCATTCTGCCTGCGCGCTATGGGGCTGTTAAGACCCAGGGCTGTACCCACAACTGAATCTTCTTTAGCTGTGTCCTGGTTTCGGCAGGGATAGAGTTAATTTCCTTCCTAGGAGCTGGTACAGTGCTGTGGTTTGGATTTAGGGTGAGAATAATGTTGATAACACACCGATGTTTTGTTGCTAGGTAGTGCTTACACTAGTCAAGGACTTTTCGGCTTCCCACGCTCTACCGACTGAGCAGGCTGGAGGGGCACAAGAAGCTGGGAGGGGACACAGCCGGGACAGCTGACCCCAACTGGCCAGAGGGACATTCCACACCATGGGACATCATGCTCAGTATATAAAGCTGGGGGAAGAAGGAGGAAGGGGGGGGACGTTCGGAGTGATGGCGTTGGTCTTCCCAAGTCACCATTCTGCGTGACGGAGCCCTGCTGTCCTGGAGATGGCTGAACACCTGCCTGCCCATGGGAAGCAGTGAATGAATTCCTTGTTTTGCTTTGCTCACGTGCGCGGCTTTTGCTTTCCCTATTAAACTGTTTTTATCTCAACCCACGAGTTTTCTCACTTTTACCCTTCCCATTCTCTCCCCCATCCCACTGCGGGGGGAGTGAGCGAGCGGCTGGGTGGTGCTCAGTTGCCAACTGAGGTTAAACCAAGCTGTTAAAAAAAAAAACAAACCAAACAAGGACATGCACCCACACAACAACCACCAAACAGAAAACCCACTCACACACCACCACCACCACCACCACCACCACAACCCTGGACCCGTTTATGCCATTAAAGCTAACACGACGTTTCCAGGTCGCTGGATGTCTAATGAGGGCACCAGCTTTTTTATTTCAGTGAGCGACTCCCTTTCCCCTCCGAATGCTTTTCGAATCCACTCCGTCAAATCAACGTCCTTCTTGGTCAGGCTGAAGCCTTTTTTTGATGAATCTGACACCAGCTTTCTCTATTTACGAAAACAAGACCCGAGTGATCGTTGCACGAGCCCAACCATCGCTGCTGCTGAGCTCAAGGATAAAAGAGAGCGCCCCTGTCAACCTACTTCCCTGAAATCACGGGGTATGATTCTAAAAATGGCACACCGTTTAAACACACGTCATTGAAGTGATGGAAGCACCAGCATCTACTGCCAGCTGCAGTGCGTCAGAACGCACGGCCTGCTCAAAACCAGCCAGATCTGTGGTGCACCGCCACGGCTTTTACTGAACTAATACAGTTACGGCAGTAAACGTAGACCTCGCAGAGAAGGCAAGTGGAAAAGCGTTAAGCTTGGTTAGGTGACGCTCAACTTCTATACAGCTGAAGGGTAAAGGTCCGACAAGGACTCTCCCCTGCATCAAAATAAAAACCGAAAAAGGCTTTAGAAAGAGCAAGGGAACATGCAGAGAAATACCTCAGTCTGGTTCATTAACTTGTGTTTGCGCTTTGCTCTTCACGTTTCGGCAGGTGACTGACCGCGAGTATTACCTCTTCCTCTTTGTAGTGCTCCAGTTTCAGCTTCATGTTCTATGTCAACATGACTCCATAGCAGGAGCTGTCAGAACAATAGGATTAAATAATAAGAAGAATAATAAAAAAAAAAGGCAGCTGTAGAAGGCCCCAGCAGTGCCGAAGATCGAGCATTCCTCCTAAGCGCCTTAGAGCTTCCCTTGGCACCTTCGAGAAACGAGGTGCTGACGAGTTGGCTGAAAGGTAGGAGACAACGTCCAGAAATC
>NW_008824405.1:0-785 GCF_000699105.1 Pygoscelis adeliae | reverse complement strand
GGCACGAACATCGATACGGCAGGACACGCCGACCAGAAGGCGACAGCAGAACGCTTGCTCACGTTACGGGGTATGCTAAAACCACCCTGAGCTGTTTCTCTCAAGTACAGTCGTCCTTTCAGGGGACCGGGGTGGGTTTTAGCATCCCTGCCTCCTTTGGATTCAAGCCAAACCCCACACGCCGGGGACGCTTACAGCACTTGGAGCTGACCACGGTTTCGAAAGAATTTGGCCGGCCTCGCGCTGAGCAAACTTCAAACCTTGGTGGTGCGGACCCCCCAGAGGGGTCCCTGGGTGCTACAGACCAGAGCACCCGGGGCAGAAGTGGAGACGTGAACGCCTGCGGTGCTGCTGCGGGAGGTGCGGTAGTTCAGGACGAGCAAGAGCCTCTTCTGTTTGTCACTTGGTATTACTTTTACAGGGGCTTACGCCATTTCTTTTGGGTACAACGCACGATATTTTAGCCTGTTACTTTTACCCTTGTTCCACATTGTAAGGAAAGCGCAGAACCCCTTTGAAATCTGACGGGTGATCAATCCGAACGTACACACACGTAAAAGAACGGTGATTAACGCTGCAGGGAAGAGTCACAGCTACTCCTTTCCCTCCTTTTAGGATGCCTGCTTTGCATTTAACATTAAGATTGCATGGGTGTTCGTGAAACCAAAATCATAATAGCACATTTAAATAAATTTATGTGTTTCATGGTACGCAGGTCCTGGACCAAGACTTCTACACTAGTAGAAGTACCAATTCTAGTACTGTCGTGGTTTAACCTCAGTCGG
>NW_008824404.1:0-3415 GCF_000699105.1 Pygoscelis adeliae | reverse complement strand
TCTGTCTGTTCTGCATTTCGCCAGGTCCTCCTTTCTTCTCCCTCCTTGTCTGACACTAAACTGTTGCGCTTGTGTAAATTGCTAGCTGTCTGCTCTCTGAGACTGGCTAGCTGCGAAAAGAGGCGAAATGGAGGTCCGAGGTGGTATATAGGTGAGCTACTGCTCTGAAAGGGACAGACATGGCTGGAAGACCATGATCTCATTTCCAGCTTCTCGTGCTGGTTCAGTCTTGTGCATGTCATATCAAGTGCTGCCAAGAGATGACAGGATGAGACTGAAGCCACGAGGAGGCCGCAAGAACAACCCTCGACTAAGATCACTGTTGTTTCTCCAGGCATCATGATTCGACCCCTAGAGCAGGCGCTGAATGCCAAGAGACAAAGAGCACTTGCATGGCAAAGCTGGGCCGAGTGCTGAAGAGTCCATTTTCTGGAGGCATGTGTGTGGTTAATGCGACTGCACCATCAGTAAACTGGAACAACAGTTCTCAGTGGGACTGAGAAATTGAGGTGGAAAGGTTTCCCATTATTCTGCCTGTAGCTACTTCCCAAAAGGATGGTTTCTATTACGTGGACTCCAGGCCTATATTTATGCACCCAAAAATGCAACCGGAGGACCGCGCACGCTTGGAAGACTCCAAGTCTCCCTCCTAACAAGAAATACCTCATCCAAATATCGCACGACAAGAAGCAGAAGGAGCCTACCTCAGGCTCTACCATCGGACTGCGACTCAAGTACAAGCCTCTTCAGGCAAGCGGAAGCAGTAGCCTTAAGCATATGGTCAGCGGGAGTCCCTGCACTAGCACTAGGCGCCAACCTCCAACTGACAAAGGTGGCCTGTAGGCTAGCAAGAACTCTGACAGCCCCCTCCACTTGGATTGCATTATTGCAGGAGGAGCAGCAATCGAACAGGGAAGCAATCTTACAGAACAGGGCCGACACAGACTACTTGCTACTGAGGGCCAACCACGGGCGTGACGATTTTGAAGGACACTGTTGTTTTGGTCTCACAGATAACAGTAAACCTACAGAAGCCCAACTGGAAAACTTTCAAACTTCCGTACAAAATGGGAGACAGGACCCGAAAGAAATGGAACGGTGGGACTGGTTGTCAAATGTGTTTCCTTGCATTACCCCAATATTGAAACGATTTATCAGTTTAGTATCAACGATATTAGGAGTTTTACTTATTTTAGGGATTACGGTCTGCTGGTTCACTCAAGTACGCCCAGCCCACCTTGCTCAAATTAGTGGACACAAATACTATTCTGCTCCACTGTAAGGTGTGCAGGTATGCACAAAACAGAAGGAGGGAACGTTACCTAAGAAAAAGCTACAAGGTAAAGATGGCTTCCAAGACATGCGCAATTGAACTGACCGACAGTGATCTCGCCTGTATAAGCGGATTTGCTGCTCAGAGAAACCAGACCAAACTGGCTGGAAGCAGCAAAGTTGCCCCAACATCTTGCAAACTCAGCTAATAAATATGCATTAAGCGTGCTTGCACAGAGGGGGGGGTCGCGTGTACAAATACTCAGAAGTGGATGGTAACAGACGATAATGTGGCCAAAGCCAATAGGTTCTGTAAATTGCAAAAACGAGCGTGGGAATAGTCTTAAGATTGCATATAAGGAATCAAGAGTTGTTACACGGTGTCCTTCTCGTGCTGCCAGCCGAGAGCACCCTTACTGCCAGCAATAAAAAGGGGCTTTAGCTAGTGCATACTTCTGCTGCCTTTTTTCCCGGTACCTGCACACGAACTAGAAGAAAAGAAAAATGCAAGCAAATCCCTTTTGGTAACAAGAGAGGCAGGTGGGGGACCTGTGGCTGAGCTGGGGGGCAGGGAGCACCCCTGGACCAGCCTTGGGGCTTGCTGCCAACCTGCCTTGCTGCCAACCTGGGAGAGCTGCTTTCAACTCAGCTACATTAAGTTTTGCTCTTCTCCTTCAGGAACCGTGTTCCACGCCAAGCACAGCCAGAGCTGAGCCTGTGCCAGGAGAAGACTTCAAGCACTGCTGGAGCTGATGGTGACAGTTCCCACCAGCTGTCCAGGTCAGAGAGATGCAGGTAAGATGCCATGGAGGAGACACCGACCGACTGTCACTTCTCTTGCGGGAACAGGGTTTAACAGCAGGAGGGAGCCAGGGCACAAGGGCCTACGGGGTCAAAAAATGCATCAAAGAGCCAGAGCACAAAGCAGAGGGAGAAGAGAAACAGGTGCAGGTCACACGGCTGGGACAGTGCTTTCAAGGTAACATCTGTCATAGAAGCACAATAACAGTAAAAGGCATTGGGAGGTCATGGAGTGACTGAGAAAAGTGCCTGGCCGAGAGAAGAGCCTGGAGAGACAGGAGACAAGATAGAGATGGAGGTGAAAAAGATGGCCTGTGGAAACTGAGGGTGCTCGTACTGTGCAGGTCCTTGTGAAGACACTGGTGGCTGAGCAGCTGATGGGGAAGGAGCAGGAACCTGGCTTCTGCTGCAGGTACTTGTGGTGTCACCTGCTGCTGAGCAGCTGATAGGGCAGGAGTTTTTAAATTACTTGTGTCGATGCGAGTGATACCGCTTGTGACTGAGTAACAGATAGACAGGAAAAGACGCATGGCCTGCTTAGGTGTCTGTGATGTCATCTGTGGCAGGAACTAGCCCGTTGCTTTTTCATGTGAGAGTCTGCTCTGTGGCCGCTCAAGCCATGCACACCCTCCCCTCCTGAGCTTCTGCCATCACCGGAGCTGTTTCTCTCCCTGTGGGAAGAGCTGTGCAGGTTCCCACTGCCATGTGCCAGCTGACGGTGAGTGCGCTTCTGCATTTCCCTGCGGCAAGTGCGCCTCCGCCTGGGAGTCAGACAGTCTGGGTGGCTTCTGTTCAGCTTCTCCCCCTCCTCAGTGTCAGAATGCGCTCTCTTCCTGCCGCAGTGCTGAGGGGGAGTTCCTGCAGAGTCCCGTGTTTTTCTCCTCACTTGGATCTTCTGCATATTTTTTCCACCTCAGTAATGCCAGATTCGGCTGGAGTAACGTCGAGAAGTTGGAATCACACAGCATGTTGAGTTGTCCGTGTGGCCAGTGCTGAGACTTTGCCTGTATTAGAAAGCTGACTATAGGTTCGGTTCCCCTCAAAGCTGGGCAAGTTTGCGTCGTTACGCATGAGTGACCGGGGTTGCGCTCACGCCTACGAAACGTAGTTGCAACTTTTGCGATACCCGACCCATTCTGTACACGAAATTCGTCTGAATTGTTGAAGGCAGTCTTTGCTAATAACAGCCACCAGTTTGAACTCAGAGTTAGGTGTGGTAGTGGAATTCCTCCGATTGTGTTCAACAGCAGCGAAAGGAGGATCACGGCCGGGAATTCGGTGCAGCTTTCACCGGAGAGTGGCGGATCCCTGCATCTTTACCTGCAACTTTAAGAGCAGAATA
>NW_008824403.1:2167132-2167601 GCF_000699105.1 Pygoscelis adeliae | reverse complement strand
GCACCGTGATGAGGACGCTGACCTGCAGCGTGCTGCAGCGGGAGCGCAGCACCCAGGCGCCCTGGTACGCTGGCCCCAGCCCCTCCACCTGCCCGGGAGTCGGAAGAGGAGGGAGGCGAAGGCTGAGCCGCTGGCAGCTCTTGGTGTCGCAGGCCATGCTTACGGTGCCCTCAGGGTTGCTGTAGGTGCACTGCCCCAGAGCAGCATCTTCCCCTGGCACCCCATCCCAGCCCTCCTCCGGGGGGATGCTGGGCTCTCCCGGGCACTCCAGCTGCCCCTGGGGGACCTCCAGCAGGGACCGTCCCCGGAGGGTTGCCGGGCTGGCGCAGGAGGCTTGTGTGTGGGTGAGGGGTTCGGCAAAGCCCTGCAGCCAGCCCAGGAGATAGGCCAGGCGGCAGTCGCAGGCCCAGGGGTTGTCGGCCAGCCCCACGCGCGCCAGCTCCTCGTTGGCATCAAAGAGCCCCGGGGG
>NW_008824403.1:2163319-2166002 GCF_000699105.1 Pygoscelis adeliae | reverse complement strand
CACCCCCGGGCTGACCGCTGGCAAGGGGTTGCCTGACACCTCCAGCTCCGTGAGGCTGGGCAGCCCCCGAAAGGCGCCAGGCTCCAGCTCCTGGATGTCATTGTTGAGGAAGACCAGCTTGGTGAGGGTGGTGCTGGAGCCCAGGGCCCCGCTGCGGACGCTGTTCAGGGCTGTCTCCACGAAGAAGAGCTGGGTGGCGTTCCCCGGCAGGCCTGCTGGGATCTCCCGCATCCTTTCCTCCGAGCAGAAGACTTTGGAGGTGTCATAGCACTGGCAGGTGGGGGGGCAGGGCAGGGGCAGCCCCCCCACCAGCAGGGACCGCAGCCCCAGCAGCGTGTAGACCACCAGCCTGCACTGGAGAAGGAGCCGAGCCTCATCCCCCGCCTCTGCAGGGCACAAATCTGCACCCGCAGGCGGGTGCTGCTGGGGAAGCGGCTTTTGCAGCCCGAAACGCAGGGGAAGAAGCCCTGGGGTACTGCCAGCGTGGGCAGCTGCCTGGGCCATAGGACATCCCTCCAGCCCTGGACCCCCACACCACCCCAGCACTCCCCTTGTGGGAATGGGGAGTGCTTCCCTCCCAAATCTCTCCCCGCCTGCCCCGTGCGGTGGGTCGGGGCTCTTCCCCTGCACCCCAGCCCTGCTCCAGCTCGCCCTGTGACAACCAGAGTGGTGCCACCCTTGCCGACAGTCCCCATGTCCTGCAGAGCAGCAGCCTATGTGGGAGCTGTGGGGTCCCGCGGTGGTCTCAGGGGAACCCGCAGCCTCACGAGATGTCTCTGTGGGCATGGACCTGGCCACTGGGGCAGGGGAATGTGTGAAGCACGGGGATGTGCGGCACACACTGGGTGACGGGGACAACGCTGCAGGGCTGCTCTGTGCTCAGTGACAAAAGGAGTGGGCTCCACTTGTTGTGTTTCTAATTGCCCATCAAGCACTTCTTTCTCTACAAGCAACCAGAGCTGCATCAAACCTGCCCGAGGGATATTTGGCTTGACCAAATGCCTGTTCCCAGCCCACGGGAGGCACTTTTTGACCACCTGGGCAAAGCCGTGGCCTCCAGACCTCCCCCCCGTCCCTCCCGACTCAGGACACATGCCAGTGCTGCCGGGTGATGGCGGATGCTGCCTGCCCCACGGCAATGCCCACCTGCGGACACCCTACACAAGTGGGGGTATCCTGGACTTACACCAGTGCTTGAGAGCAGTGTTGGGCTTGGCTTTTCCTTTCCACCATCTCACTTGTTTTCACGCAGAGCCAACGGCAACTCTCACCTGTCCCGGGCCCTCCCAAACCACCTGAGCAGCGTGGCCGCCACTTACCGAGCACGGCATCGCGGGGACCGCCACCAAGCCTGCAGCGGGTTTGCAGCGACGCCGCTCAACGAGATGGGTCGATGTTTTCTGGGGCGGATGGGAAGCCGGCCGACAAGCTGTTCCTGCTGGGGCGGAGCTGCCCCTCGCTGCTTATCGGCAACAACAACCCGTGTCCTTGGAGCGCTTCAAAAAATAACCCAATCCCAGAGGGACTGGAGGTGAGGCCAGAGGCAGCTGCCAGCGAGCATCCTGGCAGGGAAGCGGGGTCCCGGCCCCGGACATCCACTGGCCCTGGGAAGGTGGCAGGGCGCTGCTGTCACGGGTGGCACCGGTCCCACACCGAGGTCAGCACGTTTGCTTGCAGCAGCCCCCCAAGAGCCCCCCTGGACTTTATTAAATTTCAGTGGGGAATGGGGCTAGCAAACGTTTTTTGCATGAGAGAGGGGACCAGGCGCAGCTTAGCAAAGCAAAGCAATGCCATGGGGAGGGGATCACCCTGGGACCATCACGCTGAGATGCACCAGGTGCTTTGCAGCCTGGGACATGCACCCAGCCAGTGGTGGGATGGCCAAAGGGACCCGTGGGCCAGCTGGACTCCCAGGGAGCTTGCGCCCTGCCCGGGGGAGCAGCATACACCACCTTAAGGGCTGCCCTGCAAGGGCCTGTGTTGGAATGGGCTGGGGTGGCAGCGGCCATAGAGGCACCCCCAGGGGCAGGAGGAAGGACACTTACGTGCGTTCAGCTGGACCGATGGAGCAGATGGTTGGCACACGGAGAAACTCCGCTGACACAAGCCAGCGGCAGCCAGCTCTGAAGGGAGTCAAGTGAGCTCCCCACCACCCCGGGGTGGAGCTGGGGAAACCCTTGGGGCCCTGCCCCAGGGAGAGGACTGCGCAGGAGGCAGTTGGTGTCTCCATTGAGAAGCTCGCCCAGGTCTCATCTCACTCTCCAAAAGCCATCCTGCTGCTGTTGGATGGCTGAGCCCTCCTGGGTCCCTCACCCCACATCAGAAAAGCCCACTAACCCTCTCCCAGCCCCACCAATCTGTATGGGCTTTTCCTCAACATGAAACAAAAAAATCTTCGCAGATGAAATCAAGCGTGGCTCCCGTCCCTGCTGGGTCATTCCCCGGCTGCGCACCGCGGAGGAGCAAATGAACAGCTCTTGGCACTGGGGCTGGACAACTGTGCTTTAATGGAGAGGTCACAGAGCAGCACCCAACAGCCCCGCGGCACAGTCCCGTGTCTCCCGCCACCATGCAGGTCCCAGCCCGGAGGAGCATTCCCATCATGTGCACAAGCGTGGGGCTGCTTGTCCCAGCACTGGCTCCTGGGGTGCTGTGAGCAGCCAGCACCATGGGGCGCACACCA
>NW_008824403.1:2161244-2162093 GCF_000699105.1 Pygoscelis adeliae | reverse complement strand
CATCCCTGCTGCTGCCCCCGGGCAGGGAATGGGCACAGAGACTGCGCTGGAGGCAGGAGGGGCAGCCGTGGAAGGTCACCCAGGGGGACGCCCTGCTGCAGAGCAGGGACAGGGCAAAGCAGAGCAGGACAAGGGGACGCGCAGCACGCGGGGTGATGCCAGCCTGTCCAAATCATCAAGGGCAGCTGATGCAGAGCTGCTGTCGTGTCCCTTGGCCCCGTGGGGAGGGGACGCCCCGCCAGCACCGCTCCCCCCAGGGTCTGCCAGGCGCTCAGGCTTCGTTAGGTGCCTTCATCCTCATGAGCACGACATGGCTCTTCTTCCTACAGCCATAGACCACCAGTGCCACGAGAGCGGCGAGCAGGGCCACACACACCAGCACGATGACTGCCACCACCACCCCACTCTGCATGCGCGTCAGCCCCCACTGCCCCCTCTCCTCCTCCTCTTCTTCCTTCTCCTCCTCCTCCTGGGGGGAGACCGGCAGCCCCATGGGGGGCTCCGTCCAGGCACCCTCTGGCAATGCTGCCTCAGAGGGGTGAGTGGGAAGTGGGGTACTGGGATGGGGGGAGGCAGTGGGGTGCCGGCCCCCTCTCCTCCTCCTCTTCTTCCTTCTCCTCCTCCTCCTGGGGGGAGACCGGCAGCCCCCTGGGGGGCTCCGTCCAGGCACCCTCTGGCAATGCTGCCTCAGAGGGGTGAGTGGGAAGTGGGGTACTGGGATGGGGGGAGGCAGTGGGGTGCCGGGGGGCGAGGAGCTGGTCCCGCGGCAGCCCGGCAATGGGGGTGCCCCGCAGGGTGGGGGGCTGGGCACAGAGGGGGGGGGTCTCGCCCCCCTTGTGGGGGTTGTCC
>NW_008824403.1:2156599-2158126 GCF_000699105.1 Pygoscelis adeliae | reverse complement strand
TGGCGGCGCCTCCAGCTGGTTGTGGTGCAGGGAGATGTTTTGCAGCTTGGGCAGCCCCTCCAGTGCCTGGGCATCCAGGCGGCGCAGGGCGTTGGAGTGCAGCGACAGCTCCAGCAGCTCCCCCAAGCCCCGGAAAGTGCCTGGCGCCACCGAGCGCAGCCGGTTCTTGCTGAGGACCAGGAGCTGCAGCTGGGTGAGGTTGCTGAAGACAGCGGTGGGGAGGGTGGAAAGCTCGTTCTCATAGAGCCACAGCTCCCGGAGGTCGGGCATGGGCCCAAAGGCACCGGGGGAGATGTCCCGCAGACGGTTGACGTGCAGGGTGATCTTGGCAAGGGCGCGCAGAGGCAAGAAGACGCCACTCGGCAGGGTGGCGAGGAGGTTGTTGGACAGGTAGAGCTTCTGCAGGTTCCCGTTGTGCATGAAGAGCTCTGGGGACAGCGTCTCCAGCTGGTTCTGGTGCAGCCCCAGCTCCTGCAGCTCTGGCAGCCCGTCGAAGGTGCCTGCCGGGATCTGCCGGAGCCGGTTCTCATAGAGCCGCAGCACCTGCAGCCGTGCCAGCCGCTCAAAGGCCCGGGGCGGCAGGCGGTCGATGTTGTTCCTGGCCAGGTTGAGCTTGGTGAGGCTGGTGAGCTGGTCGAACACCCCCTCCTTCAGCTCCTGCAGGTTGTTCCCGTGCAGCTGCAGCTCCTTGAGGTTGCTCAGGTGGGCAAAGTGGGAAGGCTCGACCTGGAGGATCTGGTTGCTGGAGAGAAGCAGCGACTCCAGCTTGTCCAGGGGCTCGAAGACCTGCACAGGGAGCTCCTGCAGCTTGTTGCTGGCCAGGCTGAGGTAGCGCAGGTCGGGCAGGTGCTGGAAGGCCCCGGGGCTGATGCGCGACAGGTTGTTCTTCTCGATGCGCAGCCCGATCAGCAGGGAGGCGTTGCCGAAGGACGCGTCGCCCAGCTCAGCAATATGCGTGTTGATGATCTGGAGGGTCATGGCATTCGCGGGGATGGGGCTGGGGACCGCGGTGATGCCAGCGCCGGAGCACTCCACCTGGGCAGTGCGGACACACTGGCACTGCTCCGGGCACTGGCCACCGGCCAGCTGGATGCCCACCAGCAGCAGCAGCCACCGCCACCAGTCTCCCTGCTCCATTGGGCCTGCAGCAAAAACAAAGGAGGGGGGCTCAGCCCCTGCGATTTCCCAGCCCCCCAGGGCCGCTGCTGGAGATGGGTGCTGCTTTCTCCCTGAAAGGGCCACCGAGTCCGTGGCCACACTCCTGCCCCCAGCACCGCAGCAAGGCAGAGGAGGGCAGGCGAGGAAGGCTGGGGGCAGGCGGGGCTGGGCACAGCCCAGGCGGGAGCGCAAAGCAGGACAGAGCTGGGGGCTGCGGCGCCTGGCTGCCATACCACAGCTATTAGTGGCATCCATGGCGTCCCCCTCGCTCAGCTCCTCCAGCAGCCAGGAGCGTGGTTTCCTGTTTTGCAGCAAGCGTGGCGAGCTGCTACCAGCAGTGCTGGCCTCCCAGCACCACCGAACACCCGG
>NW_008824403.1:2136474-2156545 GCF_000699105.1 Pygoscelis adeliae | reverse complement strand
ACCGCGGTGGGGACCCCGGGGGTGGTGGGGGGGGGCAGGAAAAAAGGGCCCCCCCCCCCCAGCACCGCCAAGCACCTTCCTGGCTCTGCCTGGCAGCAAGGGCTCTGAGCTCCTGTCGTGGAGCCAAGAGCAGCGCCAGCACCCGCTGCCCAGGCGTGCTTTAGCTCCAATCCTGCAGGAGCCTGGGTCAGCCGGGCCCTCTGCCAGCTCCCCAGCCCAGGCTGGGTACGGGGATGGCCCTGTCTGCACCCCATCCCCAGCAGAAGGTCTCAGCCCTGGCCAATTTTGGCCGTGAGAGCAGGGTGTCTGGTGTGGGCACCTGTTTGCGGGCTGGTCCCAGGGGAGCCCTGAAACCTGGGGGGGCCAAGGGCTTTACAGCAAGGTCCTCCATCACCCCATAAGCACGGCCACCATGGACACCCTCTCCTCCCTCCTCTGGCCTGGGAGCTTCCTCCCTCCGTAGATTAAAGCAGCAGCCTTGTGCCAGGCTGGCATGAAGCAGCCCCCCCCCAACAGCTTCAAGTGGCACAAGGGAGGGAGAAAACCCGTGGCTCCCCCGTCCCTGAGCACGGCTCAGCCAGACAGGCAAGTCCAGCAGCGCAGGGGTCCAGGCACAGTGCCCCGGCTGGCACAGCACCCCAGGGTGCTGGGGACACAGCCCCTGCCCTCCGCCCCAGGCTCCCTCCAGGGAAGACGCTCGCTCTCCGACAGGGAGGGAGGAACCCTCCATAAGCCAGCGCAGTTTATGTTTCCCATATGGAAACAATCTGCACCCAAGAACAGCTTTGTTTATAGCAAGCCGTTTATAAACTTCCTCAAACGCTCTGCACATCAAAAGCCCTGCTCATGTCACTCCCTGGTAAGGCAGCTCAGAGAGCATCCATGCTGGAGCGCCCTTCAGGAAAGGCAGCTGAAAATAATTTATCTTCTCTTTTCTTCTAGGGACAAAAAGCTTACAGACCAAGGGGCTGAATATAGCCTACCACTCAGCCCCTCAGCATCCCACTGCGCCTAACCTCAACTCCCCTAAATGTTACTTTGTCCCCCTTAATTTTCTCTGTTGCTTATTATTTAAGATACATCGCCTATGTAACTATTTCAGCTCCCACAATGCTTAAGTGGTCTCGCTTTGTTGGAGAACCCTTGCAAGACAAACATCTCCATTAAATCAAAAGATGCTGAACGTGCACCCCCCGCCGCCACGCTGCCACCCCTCAGAGCTGCCCTGGGAGTCCCCCGGGCCTGGGGCCGCTCACAGGGGCAGTAGCGGAGAGGAGACTTACCCGAGTGTCCTGCAGCCGCGAGCGCCGTGTGAGCACAGCTCCGTGCTGGCAAGAGAGCCGAGTGTGGTTCATGCTTCCCCTCCCAGTATATAACCCGTCCAAATCAATGAATCAGCACAGGGGCAGCGTCGGGGTTAGGGAAAGCGCTGGAGCAGAGCTGCTTCCAACTCCTATTTCCTCGGCAAACACCGCAATCATCTCAAGGATGGACTTTTGGGTTTCCCTCGCCTGAACCCCAGTGCCCTTGTTTGAAGACAAGCAGCCAGCCCCACGAACACGCTGCTCACGTCACCCAGGTAGCAGCTCGTCCCCGGGAGCTCCCCTGGTGGGACACGGCTGGGTGCCCTGACTGTAGGGGCAGGTGAGGCAAAGCCAGGCCCCTGGGCACGATCCTGCCCTTTGCTGGCACACATTCACACCGGGGCTACTCCATGGCATTGCCTTGGCAATGCACAGCACTTGCCTCCCCAGCTACAGCCCCTGCAAGTGTCAGGACCTCTGGCCGTGCCCCAGCCCAGGGCTGGCAGCGCAGGCGGCCCCACAGCACGCCAGCCCTGCCCGGGGTCACAGCTCTTGTTCACTCCCCCCAACCGCAGGCGCAAACGGGCCAGGAATCTGCAAGCACCCACTCCAGGGCTCTGCCCCACAGGCACATCGCCCAGCGCAGCCGGGGAGTGGGCACCAAGCAGGGGTCAGCGGCGTTGCTGGTGCCAGCCAGAGGCCAGGCTGCTCCAGAGCGCCCTCAGCAAGCCAGAGCATCTCCCACCAGCACTGCCATGCCTGCGGGCGCTGGGAAACCCCCTCGATGCCGACTGCAGGCAGCCTCGCAGCCCCAAAGCAGCACATGCTGCCGTCTCCCAGGGGCTGCTGTGGCTGGGCTGCAGCCCATATGCTGCTCTTCATCCTCAGCAGCCCTGGTGCACGGATGACGGAGCCCCGCACGCAGGGTTGTTTGGGAAGCAGGGCACAAGCCCGTCCCATCCACTTGTTCAGGGGCGCCTGCTGCCACCCCTCCCCTGCCCCCTCCAGCCCACATGGGTGCATGGGGGTGCCCTTGGTCCCCACCACCCACTGCCCCCCCTCACCCACCTCTCCTAGGCAGCCCTGGTCCAGCAGCCGCCGGGAACGGATATTCAGGGGGAAGCAGCTATGGAGAGCCAGCATGTGTGGCCCCATCAGGTTTCCTGGAGCCAGAGCAGCCCCGTGCTAACCACGGGGCAGCTGGAATTTCCCTGACCATGTCTAATCCCGTCTCAGCCCACCCATGTTTCCGCCGGCCGCAGCAGCCCCTGCTCAGGTCCCAGCCGGTGCTAACGAGCTGCTGGAGACGGGAACAGCACGGGGCTGCCGCCGGAGAGGGGGAGGAAGGCTGCCTCCATCCCCATGCCACAGCATGCTGTGCTGTGAGGGGTGGGAGGGCGCAGGGCAGCGCAGGGGACGTGGACCCTGTTCAAAGTGGAGATCAGACCAGGATAAACAAAAAACTGCAGGGACAGAGAGGGGAGCTTCCAGCCAGACTCTGAGGAAGGTGACAGGGATCGTGGGAAGAGGCTTGGGAGTGGGACCTCAGCCGGAGGCAACCGCGGCCGATATGTCAGATTGCATGGGGGGCCCAGCTGCCGTGGGACATGCCCAATGGCCACGGACCCCTCCCCAGCCGGGGAGCGAGCACCGAGGCTGGGGCCACCCCCGAGCCAGGCTCCCTGCCTGCTGCTGGGGCAAAGCCCAGGGATTTGGGCACGGAGAAGGGACATTTTGAAAACACTACCCACAAGTGCTTTAGCTCACACTCTATTGACATAGCAGATTTTCCCAGTGCCATGGTTCCCAAAATAACCTCCCCGCTTCCTTGACAGCGGTGCAGCTGGAGGTCAGGCAGCGGGCTTGGGAGCTGCCCGCTCCCTGCAGCCCTGGCATGAGAGCAGGGCTCTCATGGCCTTATCGCACCTTTATCACCGGCTCTGCCTGCCCACTGCCAACACCATCGCTGCTGGGCTCCTCCCTGCTCTGACTCATCCCAGAAGCACACAGCTTTTCAGCAAGGCAACACAGAAATTAAACCCCAGCACTTCCAAAAAACCACCACCCCAAGCCCAGTCCGACAGAGGAATGTCGGACTCCGCTCCTTCCAAGCAGCGCTGCCCCAGGGGGGACGCACGGATGGGGACGCAGCAGTGGGTACCCTCAAGCACCCTGCCCCCAGAAGGGGGGTGATCCGATTATGGTACCTACGGCCACACAGAGCACCGGAAATTTCAGAGGAGCCCAGCTAACAGCCCTGCCAAAAACCCAGCTGCCTCTACCCAGGCCTCAGGAACCTGGCTCCGGCCCCTGGCTGGGAAGGGACGTCTGTTTTCAAGACATCCCTAAAAATAAAGCAAGGCTGAGTAACGGCACAAGCCCGTGCACCGCACCCGCAGCGGAGAGGGAGCCACTCCCGGAGGTGAGCACACAGGAGCTTACCCCAGGCTACATGCTAGGGTGAGGAGCGGGGGGCAGGCAGGGAAGTGGAGCTGCTGCCTGCGGTGCGAGATCTTGGGACAGATGCACAGACACGCTCTGCACATCTGGAGGGGAGAGGCAGCTCCCAGAGACAGCATGTCGATGTTATTGAGGGTGAGATAAGCGTTTTGCAAAGGGAGGCTGCTCCGCATAGCTGGGAGCTCGCGTAGTGCTGGATGGAGCGGAGCAAGCCTCGCGCCATGGGAAAGCCCCACGGTCCAGGAGTACTCTGGGGACCTTCCCCAACTCCAGCCACACCAGCCAGAGAAAGGCTGAACCCCCCAGACCAAGCTCAGGACAGTGGGGAGTCACTGCCGTGTCCCTACAGCTCTAAAGGAACAATGGAACCCAAGGGTGAGCACCCGCCAGACCCTGTGCCCCAGTGAGGGACTGAAACGTGCGGTCACAGCTGGGCTGAGGGGGTGGCTCCTTCCCCCAGAGCCCCCAAGCCCTCCTTGCTGTCTCTGCTGCCTGCACAAACGTGGTTTTCCGATCCCTCACCAAAGGCAGTGGCCAAATGCTGCTGTGTGGGGAAGCATTTCCCACCAGAGAGCCCCCAGCACTTTCCACAGTCATTTCTCCACATGCTGCTGAGCCCACAGGAGGGCCGAGGTCCTGTGGCAAGTGGTCCCAGCTAGCGCTACCCCTTGTGCTTTGACGTAACCCTGGCTGGGGCTCCCAGAGGCTGGCACAGCCAGGAGCAGGCAACCCTTGGCCACGCTGAGCCACTTGCATTTAACGCAGTCTGGGTGCCCAGCCCTACCGGGGCTCCCGTCTGTCCTGTGACCTCTTGCACAAGCCCTGGTGCTCCCCTCCACCAAGCTCAGCCCTGAAACACCACCAGCTAGGGAGGTCCCAGGAGCCCCACAACAGCAGCGTCACCCATTTTTGCGGAGGTCAGCCTTGCTCCTGGACAGCGGGACAGTCCCGGGTCCATCCGCACTGGCACACCTCCCAGTGCATCCCCACGGCCGAGGTGGTGGGCGCAGCAAAGCCGAGCGGCTCTGAATCACCAAGGGACTCGAGACTGCTTGGAAAAATTCATGTAATCGCTAAAATTAGCAGCTTGTGGGCTTGGCCGGGAGAGCGCATTGCTCATCTGCCAAACAGCTGAGCAGGCTAACCCACGCCGCAGGGCTGCACAGCCCAGCAGCCTCAGCTCCCCCACCTCCGGCCCCTGCTCCTCGCACACCTCCAGCTCCTGCCTGAATTCACACCCGTGGGAGGGATGGGACATGCCCAGGCCCCGCCACTCCTCACAGCGCAGGGCTAGGACACCCCCCCCATTATTTTGCACTGCTGCAAGCCACCCACCACGCTATGGAGAAACCCCCACGGTGGCCCCTGGTGCTTGCAGAGACCGGCTGGCCCAGGGCACCGCTCCTCGCACACCTCCAGCTCCTGCCTGAATTCACACCCGTGGGAGGGATGGGACATGCCCAGGCCCCGCCACTCCTCACAGCGCAGGGCTAGGACACCCCCCCCATTATTTTGCACTGCTGCAAGCCACCCACCACGCTATGGAGAAACCCCCACGGTGGCCCCTGGTGCTTGCAGAGACCGGCTGGCCCAGGGCACCCGGCCAAGCTCTGCTGAAGCAGAGGAGGAGTTTGGAGGGCTGGGCTAGGGGCCAGGGGAGGGGGTCTCTGCAGTGCTCCAGTGCCGGGGGGACACCTCTGGGCCTGAGCCATGCAGCAGGACACGTAGGCTCGAGCCACAGCTGAGGGGTGAAAGAAGGTTCATTAGTCCCTCAGGGACCAGTGCTAGGGCTCCCACCACCCAATTAGAGGGTCACCAGCAGCCCCTTCCCCACCACACACCACCCTAACCCTTTGAGGAGCCCTAACCAGAGAGCTCCTCCATAGGGCCAGCAATCCAGCTATTTCAGCCCCCTGCTTAAGGAATGCAGGGCCAGGGCTGCCTCGCTGCTCATGGCTATAGGACGCCCCATCTGCATCAGCCCCAAGGGATGGGGACATGTCCTGCCTTCCCTGGGGAAGTGCATGTGCAGGTTGGAAGCTTTGGGAAGGAGCAGCAGCCCTGGTCCCTCCAGGACGGGCAGCAGGGATGGCCCCAGGACGGGCAGCAGGGATGGCCATCAGGGTAACCTCCATCCAAGCACCAGCACGAGACCCACCACAACCCTCCGGGAGCTCAAGGAAAATGGCATTTAGGATCTCAAGCGCCAGCAGGGCTCGCCTGGCCAGCAGGACCATCTCCTCCAGGCTCGGCCCTGGCCTGAGCCCTTACCGACAGCAGCAGCACGCAGGGCTTGGCGTGGGCTCAGTGCAGCGCTAGGCTGGAAGGAATGTGGGGCTCGCGGCCAAGTCCGCCTGGAGAGATAATCCAAAGCGGAAAGAGCTTGTCCGATGGGCGCTGTGAGAGGGGGGAAGGACCGGCTGGAGCGGGAGGCGATGGCAGGGGGCTGTCCCTGCTCATGCACTGCGAGGTGTTTGCTGGACCCGCTTCACCCCATTCTCCACCTCCATAAAGCCATCCCTGGCACCACGGAGTGTCCCAGGGACCCCTTCCCAACACCCCAAGGGGGAAGGGGCCCTATCTCTCTCCAGCGCCCAGGGGAAGCCAGCAGAGTGCACAGCAGGCTGCTGAGCCGCTGCCAGCCGTCGCTGGCTCCCTGCCCTGGGCTTTTTTCATCTAGAGAGACACAAAGGCACAGCTGGAAGCCTGGCACATGACAGAGAAACATGACAGTTCTACAGCAGCGATTGCACAAGAGGGGCCGAGCCCGGTGGCGGGATGCCTCCGGGTGCTGCTAGAGCAGCAGACCCCCACCCCGCAGTGAAGCGGCACTCACCCACCACGTCCCAGGCAAGAGGCTTTGCCAGGGCTCATCCGCCCATAAATACCCAGGAGGGAAGGGGATGTGAACCCAAACTCTGGCTAGGAAAATGGAGGCATAACACCTCCATAGCTTGCCCATCCCTGGACAGAGCAGGGGCAAAGCAGGAGCTTCAGGCCTCCTGATCACTTTGAGAGTCTGTAGACTCGCAATCCCAGCCTTGTCCCACGGGTACGTGCCTTTGGCTGCATCTCTTCCCAGCTATTCTGTCATCCCTAGGAAATGCTGTGCTCTGATATCACAGCTGCTGAATCAGCTTCCCCAGGCGATGTGTGCTGGTCGGAGGCCTGGAAGAGACACGGCCAATGCTCCGTAGCGTCAGCCAGAGGCTCCCAGAGCTTCTGCCTCGCAGCCAGTGGTCTCACACACTCCTGGGTGCCTTCTCCGAACACACCTGACATCACTCAGCTTCTTTTTGCCACCAGGAGAGGGAGGATTCAAGGTGCAGGCTCCAATCTTGCTGCTCCATGCTGGGGCTGAGCTGCATTTAGTAGGCACCCACCTGAGCTCACTCCCCTCTGCAAGCAACAAAGGCCCTCCAGCAACTACTGGCCTCAAGTGGCAGAGGTGACACAGAAAGGGCAGAGATGCCGGGGACACGAGCACAGCACATGGGTGCTGGTGGCTTGGAAGTGTCCTGCAGCAGCCGGGAAACAGGCAGAGAGCTGCCAGCACTTACAGCAGCAGTTAATTCCCTCCTCGCCCCTCCGCTCTTCGGGGACTCTGTGCATTCAAGTCCGGACAAGCAAAGGAGAATGGCACCTGCCATTCTCCTGACATCGGGCTGGAAACACGCTGCAAACTCCCATGGCCCAGCATGGCGGGTCGGAGCTCCCACTGCTCCAGGACTGCCTAACGCAGAGAGAGCGGGAGCAACCATCACAGAAACAAGCATTTGAGGGAACCGAGTGAGTTACAGAAGACCCTTGGCTAGGCTGCGTTGGTGACATACCCCAAGCGCTCCCGACTAGGATGTGGTCCTGGAGGCAGCTCCTGGACTCGGAGGTCTGGTTAACATGCAGGGCTGTTAACCGTGACTCTGCATCCCATAGAGGAGCCAAGGGTGAGGAGCCGATCCCCTCAGCCACTGAGCGCAGACGTGCTTTGTATCCACCCTTTCCCCAGCGGCAGGGACCCCCCGGACCAGGGATTAGATACCTCCAACCTTTTCCAGCCCACTGCCCGCCCAGGCCCAGCCTGGCGGCGAATGTAGATCATGGGGGCGTGGGCTGCAGGGACCAGGAAAAACCTTGCCAATACCCTGGTGATGGCAAGCCATCGGTGCCTTGAGATGGCAGCAAGGCAACCCTGCCCAGAGAGAGGCTCCGAGGTGCAGCTGCAGTTTTCCCAGGGAGCCCTCCCTGCTGCCTCCCCGCCTGCCACAGCCACCATCACGCTGACCTGGAAGACCGTCCCTTTTCCAGGCAAAACGGAGACGGGATATAAATAAGCATGTCCTTGGATTTCCCGCGCCAGGGAGTTTTGCAGGAAGGGCTGAGCTCTGCTGGGCAACAAGCAATGAATCAGAGGCAGCTCAAAACAGGACACCTCAGAGGAAGAGTTAGTAAAACACCGCAGGGCCCTTATTGCTCCAGGCTTTTGTTGTCTGCTGACTTCACTTCCCCGTCTGGCTCAAGCATGGGGAAAGCCCGATGACAGCATGTAAAGACAAATCATCCTCCTCTGAGCACTTGACTGTACGCAGCCCCGTGCCAAAGCCCCCACGTGCCAGAGCTCAGCGACTGCGGAACGGGAGCCAAAGGAGCAGCACGGAGACCCAGCTGGCCCCACTGCAGGGCTGGGGCAGCCAAAGGAGGGTTCAAAAAGATGGCAGCTGCTGCTAACCCGCTGCTCTTCCAGAGGTCGGGCATTAGGATGTCGTACGCCCACATGGCGACCAAACTGTCGCTTTTTCTTAGAAATCAGTGTGCATCCGAGTGCCTGTAGCCACGAGCGCACTTCTTCAGTGCCTCACCGAGGCAAACAATAACCAGCACGGTTTGTAAAACAATTTCCTCGTCAGTCCAGATTATACTTATCTCCTGCCTGCTGCAAGCAGATGCTTGCGTGGCACCGGTACGACGGCGCTGGAGCTGGAACAACACTAAGTGGTCATTACAGTTGCCCAACCAAGAACCTAAATTTGTAACAACTGCCTCCTTTTAAGCACTAGCATGTAACAACCCAGAACCACCACCAAAAAAGCTTCATGTTGGCTTTGTGCTTCTCTTAAATATATTGCAATAAATATTCTGGTGCTTCTGTTTATGAATCCAGTCCCAGTTTGCTTCGCACCAGCTGTAGTGACTTGCATTTCTCCTTCTTTAGAGACAGCTCTACCTACCATTTAGCCAGGCTTGCTAAATTTTGTTAAACCTCACCAGCAAGACGATGGTTATTTAACACCATGGAAGCATATTGCCTCTTTTCACAGCCTAGACGAGGAATTCAAGTCCAGCAGCAGAGCACCCTGAAACAAAGCAGTCCGCAGTTTATTCTCATTGCCTAGAGTAGCACACAGCAGGGAACAAGCCACAAACCTGCAGCAAATGCAAGTTCTCTTCAGCTCAGGCTTGTAAAGTGCCATTTCAAGGTCATCCAGGAAAGACCTCAATAGTTAGAAAGTCAATAAGGCTACAAAAGGACTCCTAGAGTACAGGGTCTCCTGCCCAAGGAGCCAGGGAACATCCAGAGGCTCTTTTATCCAGCCCTAGCTTTCAAGCACATCAGAGCTTTTAAGAACAAGCTAAGTCACATAATTAAGATAAAAGCTAATAGTTAAATCCAAGAGCACATGCAGTCTGACAGCTACCAGTCTACTTCAAACCAAGACACTCCTATCATCCAAAATATTAAAAAAACATTTAAGTATGAAGACCAAAACCCACACTATTGCCTCGTAGTTGTCTTTGCATATCAACACTTGAAAGGGCTGGAAGTCAGGGAGTAAAATACTATGGAATAAGAAAAGGTAAAAAGTACTGAGACTGAATATGACTGAATATGCTACTGCATACTGCAATCTGGTGGAGATGCATATGTTCCCCAGCCAACTTCAAAAAAGGTGGCAACACCTCAGGGCCCTCAGGCAGGCTCCTGCATGCCTGTGTTTTGCTAGCCAAGCCCAGGAGAGACCATCCCCTTCTCTCCCAGCTCAGTCAAGACCAGCTCCCAAACCAGCTACGCTCCTCTGGAGCCAAGCCTCAGTCCCAGGCATCTGCCTGGCACTCCGATTTCAAGACTCACTGCATCATGCAGTGAGTAACACCTTGCTTTTCAGACCACTGGTCCAAGTTTAAGGATGAAAGCGTTTACTTAAAATTCAGATTTGTAGTAATGTTACAAAGTTTCCAAAAACCACACAAACAACAAAAATACACCAAGACTATACTTCCTAGCCAACGTCTTACTTATCTTCCTCCGGTTAAGCTAGAGGAAAGCACTGTTAGCTTTAAATGGCACCCCTTCCTCCTGCCACGTCCTGGAAAGGGGCTGAGGACAGAAAGCAAAAACTAAGACATTTGCACTGTATCATTCCGCCCCCACCTCCATTTTTAAAAGGTCTTTTCCAGCATCTCCTCCCAAACACACTTATTTCTTTTCTCAATAAGGAGACAAAACACTGCACGCAGTATAAGGCGTAACAGCATTTGAAGTACTACAGGCAACCTTTAAAGCACTGTTAAAGCTGTGTTCCGATGCAGACTTCCCTGCACTGATGCCACTTCCATCCGAGCAGCGTGAGCACGACAGCAGGCAGTCGTGTCTGGCAGGGACAGGGCTGCAGTCCAAAACAGGAACTCGTAGCACACACGTAGAGGCGACCACAGATTCTCTTTCAGCTCTCCCTCTGGCTTCACGCACCAAGTGCTGTAGCAACGTACAGTGATTACAATCACTTTTGGCAAACACTAAGGTACTTAAAAGCACATTTTCATTATGCTGTAAAAACAAGGTCTTCATGCTTCTTGCTATGAAGATTTGTAATCCATCTCTGAATCAAGTGTGAACTGCCCAAACGCTCAAAATGCATCCAAAAGAGTGCTTCTAATCCTCTCTCTGGCTGGTATTCTTTATCTTCTCAAAAATTTTATCAGTACTACAGGCTGAGCAGGAGTATTTCTGGAGTGCAAGAGCTGCCTGGTTTTACCCATCACATACAGACTGAGCACAATGGCTACAGTCTGGAGTGCTAAAATCAAAGTGTGAAGGCACAAGAATAGCTGACAATAAGCAATTCTAGTATTAAAATAGGGCTTAGCACTCCTGCGGGCTGGCAGCTCATCCCACCAGGCAAGAGTAGTTAAATCTGTTTCTCTGACACTGCTGGTTTCTACTATGACTCTGGGAGAAGCTTGGGTTGGAACATCTGAGAAATGAAACCTAGGCCGTCCAACATATTGAACATGTGAGTAGGTAAAACCTGGGGTTGCAAGAGGAATTGATGTGGGTGTGCTGGTATCCATGTCAGACACCACTGTTACAGTAGTCTCCCAAGATGACGTCAAGTGCTCCGTCACAAGAGAAGTCGAAGCCTGGGAATAAGTTGAGCTGAACATCTGGTAGGTAATGGCTGTGGTTGGCAGGCACTTCAGGTGATGATCTGTTAGAGCCACAAGAGAAATATTCTGTAGTGCCAGCGGGCTGTCACACGTTAGAGATGGCACATTTTTAACTATCTCCATGCTCTTTTGGAGCCACTCTTGGAAGCCAAGAATTTGGCAATCGCATTTCCAAGGGTTGTCGTCAAGGAAGACTTCTTGCAGCTCAGGTAAAGCAGTAAAGAAATCTCCAGGAAGAGACTGCAGCTTAGTACTATTGAGGTAAACTTTCTGAAGGTGCTTGAGGTTATGAAAGAGGTTTCTAGGAAGAGCCTCAAGCCTCGAACCAAAAAGGGAAATGTTCTGCAGTTTCTGAAGGCTCAGGAAGATGCCCTCTGTCAGACTGGAAATATTATTTGTATGCAGAGAAAGGCCCCGCAGTTCATTCAGACCACTGAATACATTCTTAGGAAGAACACTAAGCTCTGGATTAAAACTCAGCACAAGAAGCTCTAAGTTTGTCAAGTTACTGAACACAAAATCTGGTATTGTTGAGAGCTTCGTGTCATACAGCCACAGGCTACCAAGATGCCTCATTTCTCCAAACAATACTTCTGGAAGAGACTTCAGTGGGTTCCTGTACAAGGTCAATTTAGACAGGTCGTGCAAGTGCAGAAAGAGCCCAGGAGGCAAAACCTCAAGCTTGTTTCTGGAGAGCGTTAGGCTTCTCAGTTTACGAAGACAATGAAATGCATCAGGGGCAATGGACTGGATGTTATTGGAATGCAGGAAGAGTTCCAGCAGCTCCTTCAGGCTATCAAACATACCAGACTCTATTGAAGACAGCCTGTTAAAATACAGCATCAGCTTCTCAAGCCTGGTTAACGTGCTAAATATATTTCTAGGCAGCGCCGCCAAATAATTTCTCGACAAGTTCAGTATTTTGAGTTTGGCAAGTTTCTTCAGCACGCCACTAGGAAGTGCTGTTAGTTGGTTTTTGTTCAAGAAAAGCTCCTCCAAACTAGCTAGTTTGTCAAACAGATTTTCTTCGATGGATTTCAGCCTGTTATTTTCAATGATCAATTGCTGAAGCTGTACCATGTCATCAAACACTTCTGGGGGAAGTTCGACCAGCTTATTATCTAGCAGCTTGAGGGCTTTTAGCCTTCTCAAGCCTTTAAAAGCCATTGGTGAAATCAGAGAGATGCTGTTTGAAGACAAGATGAGATGCTGCAGTTCCACCATCCTAGAAAAAACATCCTGCAAGTATGTCACATTAGTGTCCGTTACGTGAATTTCTGTCATGTTGCAAGGCAGATTTAATGATTCCAGGTCTTTTATGTGGGGACCAGAGCAATGAATTGCATTTTTTGAAGAGCAGTCACATTTCTCAGGACAAATAGATGCATCCAACTGGAAGAAAAGCTTGATCATCACTGACAAACGAAACACCAACATTCTTGTTGAAGTGCCAGCAACATTAGCTGCTACAAGAGATAAGAGAGAGTCAGGATTTGATCGTAGGTAGTTAATAACTTAGCAGCCAACAAAGTTGTGTGAATATATCATAAAACCTGCAAATGTGCACGAAATTTCTCTTGGCTTGAAAGCAAACTTCAGAATCTCTATTACTGTTGACTGCAAATATTTCTAAGGTGCTCAGCTTACATTGAGAAGTACAGATAAAGCTCTTTTGTAAATCAAGTATGCTTTGTTTATATTCGTACTAGTCAAGTATAATAAAAGCATTTGAAAATCATGATGAAACTCTAAGTAGTCATAAGGCATGTATTTATTTGAACAGAAAAGCATTATACTAAGTTACACACAGAAAGTCTTTAAAAAAAATTATCAAAAGATCCTACACCCACAATATTTTTTTATTGTGGGTTACCTGAGGTTTAAAAATAAAGTTTAGCCTGCAAAAATAGACAATGGAGGTAAAAAGGGTGTCCTATATTTTAAGCGGCCAAAAGCAAAACAGCATACAGTTCTGTTAAATCATCTCTCAGCATTTGCAAGTGATCGCTTCTTGGAACAGCCCAAGAACACACAAGAAGCAACAGGCTATTTTTGACATAGCCTGAAATAACACACAAGAGCTCATGCAGCACAGGACAGTAGTGGGCCTCTGATAACCGACGAGTCTCATTTCAACAGCTTAAGTCTTTACTAAGTTATCAGTGGTATTAAAAATACAATGAAATGAGAGGAAAGAAATGCCATGAGGTTTGCTAGAAAGCTGTACCAATAAAGGTAGATCTGCATGAAACATACCACAGAGTTGGAAAGTTGTATAGATTTCCAAACAAAAAAAGGAACAGGAAAGCAATCATTGTAGCTATAATGATAATATTTAAAAGACCAAGTCAAACAGAAATCCTCCAGTTTAGAAATACTTCCTTAGTGAAATCAACAAGTCCAAGCGTATCAGAAACCTGGAAGTCAAGCACCTGGCTGATCAGTAGGAGAAGCAGCAGCTGGGACTGCTGGAATAGCTGGACAAGTTCTGCAGACCTAACTGGAATAGCTGACACCGTGTCAGTCTTCAGCACCGAGAACACTGGGGGAGAGGAGGGCTCCATCCCAGCATACCCTTTTCCAGGGGCAAGGATGAAGCTGTCCCATACCAACCCCACAAACAGACACGTGTACAAACACCATCACAAAAAGGAGTAAGTCGGGTAGGAGAGCAGAGCTTCTCACATGCCTGAACTGCTGACAAGAACATACCACCATGGAGCAAGAACAGCTGCTGCATCAAAAAAAGCAAGAGAGTACTTTAAAAAAAGGTTCTTGGTTAGTCTCAGAGTACTGAAGACTGGTAAAATCTGCATCCCTTCCTCAGGAAGGGAAGGACACGGCACCTACTAGTATCAACCACCAGCAACGTGGTGTGGGAAAGCAAGCTCTTGCTGGCCTTTCTACAACTCTTTGAATGAGACTGTAAGTCACCAAAAAAAGGCCTTGAGATTTCACCCTTCCAAAGGGCTTTTCCACGTCAAAAAAGAATGTTTCAGATAATCTCGCCCTCCTAGTAATCCCCCCCATTCAACTCCAAAACTGACCATCTCACATAAACCAGTGATGCCTTCACCTCAATAGAGAAACCCGTAAGCCAGCCTGTCCCTGATCCTACCTATCCCCACCTCAGCACGCTAAGGAGCACATCCCCGCGCACCCAGGGCAAGCACCTCAGCCTACAGCCCACAGCATGCAGAGCAGGCAGCCAGTGAGCTGCTTCTGGGAGCCGCGTGAGCACAACACTCCACGTGGGGCAGAAACGCACCAAGAAATTTCTGTTTCGAGCCCTGACTGGCATCTCAGCCTGCATCAACTCACCCCAAGACCACAGCAGAACTACAGGATTCAGTGAGACAGGAGAAATAAGGATCTAGAGAATCAAACTGGGGGGGAAGAACACCCCCACAAATTATTATGCTACAGACTGCAAATGCAGGTCCCTCAGAGGGCACGACTGCAGGTCAGAGCCTGTAAAGTAAGAAATGGGCTAACACTAGTCTGTAGACTGGGGATGTCTGTTTTCCTGGTCTCATAACAAAAGGTAAGAGAGTATTCAACGAGACGAGGTTAGACACTCAGAAGTGCTAGAAGACATACATTTTCACAAACAAACAATGGAATGGTAGAAATTCTTTGCAAGAGGTTAAGGCCACAAGCATATGACTGGCACAGGAACTGGATAACCCTATGGATCTCAAACATCTAGAGCCGCTAATGGCATTTTTTGAAGAAATACTTGAACTTCCACAATTGAAGATTTTAATAGTAGCGAATACAGTAAGATCCACGTAAGGGTCATACTTACACATTCCCGTGTATTAAAATTTTATCAAACCCTCATGTGAGACAGAATACCGAGCACACGTATCATTTACTATGGTGCTTAACTTTTTTACTTTCTTGCAAGTTTCTAAACTCGTATGAGCAAGAAACAGGAATTTTGAACTGTACCTTAGAAACTTATCTGCTTTTTAGAAGAACTTACTAGGAGCAGAGCAGGCAATCAGGCTTCACCATGATTCTGCACTTTAAATGGGAAGTAAAACAGCAAAACGCATCCTCTAGATAACACTTTCACCCCTATTTGCGTAACTACTGTGAAAAGCCAAAGAATATTTCAAGCTTCAGAGCAGATTTTGCCTACATTTAGTTGTGTAAGCAACCAGCTTCCATAGGTTGTATGCAACTCCAAAAGTAGGACTTGAGACCACTCACAAAACAGGAGAGTTTGAAGTCACACATGCAACAGCACAAAACACGCTTGTAGCTTCTTTGACAGTGATATTAGAGTACGTGCTTCAACCAACCCAACGCAAATCTGGCTAGAGTCAGAAATCTGTATTTCAACATGAATTATGATCAGAAAGAAATTTCAAATTTGTTAGTTTCACGTGGTCTGCTACACAGGTGCATTAGGTTTTGAAGGAGTGGAGATACCTACTTTAAACAACCAAGTGATTGATATGTACCTTCACCAGGCTGCTCTGACTTTTACTTTCTTGCAGGATTGGAGTCAAAGATGTGAGAGTAAGAAATCAAGAGTTTTCTACTTAACCCTTTGGCTAAGCAATCCAGGGTTGACCCATTTGGCTTCTGTTTTTCCTCCAAGTCTTCTGTAGTCACAGGCCAACAAAACCTAAAGCCTGAAAGATTCTGAAGAGAGAAAAGCTTTAAGTTTTCAAAATATTAGCTTGAAATTAAAAGATTAAGTTTTTGTAATGAAGTAACCAGATATTTCAAACAACTTTCCTTCAAGTTTAAAATAATGTGCTCTGTGAATGAATGATTAAACAGAAGGTGAGCCACAGGATAGAAAAGATGTCTTCATTTCTGTGTGATTTTTCTGAAGATGACTGCGACAACAGTGCCAGCTCACAACCAGGAACATTTGCCCAAGAGTCTTTTCAAGATAATGCCTCCCACGCGTCAAAGAACAGAAGGAACATCTGGATAACAGAAGGTGGAAACAAGCTGCTATCACATGTACAAGGTCTGGCTCTAAAATGGCTCTCATAAGCCACCAGATAAAATTAGGTCAATATTATCCTACTGCAGAACAGCAGTGCTACCGTATGCACTGCTGACACATAGCATGCATACTTCTCCACCCCCATCTTCAAAAATACAGAGGCACTGAACAAGGTACCCATGACATCAGTGGGAGTTAAGTCTGTATTCTTCAACAAGCTTTGGATCCAATTGTATAAAGAATAATTAAAAACAATTTCATGAAACTAATGAAAAGAGTTAAAATATCTGTTCATTTTAATTTTATTTTCAAAGAGCTTCAGTCACAAAAATGATTTACAAGTCTATTTACAATTCTATTGTACAATTATTTATGTATGCCTCTTGACAACAGGGTACCATTCTAGAGCAGCAATACATATTTTAAATACAAAGATGTAGTATCATTTCAGATTTAAAAATAAAAAGCTGAGCTTCTAGAGAGTGCTGTAATGACGAGCCTTTTAATCTGTGTTAGGCTTGAGGAATTCATGACAAACTGAGTAGTTTCTGGTTCACATAATTATCAAACGAGCTGCAGTTTGTTGAAAATAGCTTTAAAAACCTGAAGCTTTACTGTATAAAATCAACATATTCAAGACTCTAAAAATTGTCAAAAACCCACAGCTTTCCCTTAGACATACAAAAGCCTAAGTTTACAATTCAGAATTTCATGGGAGAAATCCTACAGAACTTTAGCTCTCTCATTTTGTGATGACCAACATAAGCATTAAAAATTTGCAGCATAAAAAGGACTCCACATCTGCTTAGTATTATACTGTATACACATATACAGTACAGGATTATTTACCCAATTTGGGATGACTGTTCAGCACAACCTTCATGAAGAAAGAAAAAAATAAATAGAATTAAAAATCCAACAACTTTTAAAAAGTGCAACAGTAAGAGTTTCCAATTTAAAGTTAGGACGAATACGGACAGTCAGTTCCGTGGGTGTTTTAGCCGCTTCTACTCAAGCATTATTCGCAGCATTTTCTTTACAGTAGATTTAGTTCTATAGTACATGAAACTAGAGTTACTGCTAATTGAGTCTGACGGGAAGAGGAAAAAAAACAAACTTTAAAAATAACCCTGAGGGATATACAATTTCATGATCTTGCAATTTTTTTCTAAAAAGTAACATTTATTATTTAGCAATTGCTTTTCTGGGTAGACCAGTCCTTTAAGTATGTGCATAAATAATATTTAAAAATCAGTAATATTTACAAATCCTAATACATCAAAGTAAAATACGTACAGATTGAAGTCTGCATACACAAATAATTTAATAATAAATCAAACTCCTCAATGTAAGGCCAAAATATACAGCAGGAAGAAAATGTCTACCAAGTATCTAGTGGAGATCACTAAATTGGTCTGTTCACCTGAATTTAGTCTTCCAAGATGAACATTAGAAGAGATTCTTTTCATTACAAACTGAATTTCATCTTGCTTCAAAGCAAAAACTGAATACGCTAGTGCAGATCTAGTTTGCTGCATTTCTGAAAACCAGAAAAACTAAACTGCTCAAAATGAGAAAAATTATAGGTGGCCAAACTCAGCTCTTGGGCAGGAAGGCATAAATCCCAATAATTGCAGAAGATGCAAAAGCTTATTTTGTGGCTGAACTTGCAACAAGAAGGATTCTCAGAAAAGCTGATTTATTATTCTTGACTAAGCATCAGAAGCAAATAGGTCAGAGCTCAAGCACGCAACCTCAAGAACATTTACTAACTCTGAACGCATACCTTGAGGAAACCAGCTCCCATTTGCAAAATATTCAAGTTTAAATAGGCTCATGACCCATTAGTCACTCAGTCAAGTGGAGACACTGGGCAATATCAGTTTTAGTAAGAGTTCCCTAAAATCTTCTCCAAAGACAAGCCCACCTTAATAAGCTGTTTCCTCCTCACTTTCTAGGTAAGTCTAATAAACTAGAATATTAATTAATTAAATAAAAGCTAGAAAGACTAGCTTCAGAAACCAAACAAGCCGAGAGAAATTATCAGTTTAGAGAAAGTATTAAGCAAAAGCATATAAAAGACACATAGATTTCCTTTCACTTCTGATGGAACAACCAAGCTAAAATGGTCAATGAAACGGAAAGCAAAAGCTTATGCATTTAAGGATAAGTCACAGCTCCCAGGTCCAAGATGCATAGCTTCACAACATTTTTCAGCTAAAATATTATTTTTCTTTAAATTTGAATACTACTTACGCAGCTAAGAATTATTCTTCATCAATTATTCCATGCTACAAAGATTTTGTAAAATCAACGTTGACAGAAATTAGCCAACTGACTCAAGTTCGTGATTAATAAATTTATCCAAGTCCACAATTGGAGACCCCTTAAAAGCTACCAATGTTGTTCGATGTTTGTGACCCTAAGAAGCCAGGATAATAAGACTTTTTCATTGCTCTGTTGAATGAATGTTAAGAAAACCACTTCCCCCTTCTTCCTGCTCCACCCCTCAAAAACAAACAACAAAAAAATCAGGAAAAGAGTTGACAGCTGGACTAGAGGATAGTACACTATATGCATACTACTTATGAGGAGCAAGTGCTAATAACATAAACCCCCAAGTTCTAGGAAAAGGTCTTGCAAACCATTTAGCACCACTTCTAAATTCCCTATTGGCACAGTATGTTCAACACTGCAGAAACCATAACATGAGCAGTGGGGGACACTGTCCATACTGCCTTACAGAACAGCATAAGGGAATTAGGCCCAACCTGAAAAATTCCCCGTATTAAAACAATGCTGGAATGGAATCGTCTCCACAGGAATTAAAAAAAAAAAACAAACCCAAAAACCAAAAACCAACAAAACCTCAAATTCCATCATCAGAATACACACAATTCAAACGGATTCCAGCCGGCCAGGGAGTCTGGGGCCCTCCTTCCACGACTACTCTGAAGGACCCGACTTCCTTCTCTAAAGGATCTCTACAGAATCGTGACTTCTCCAGATCCCCTCCGAAAGCTTGGAGATGTCTGAACCAGTCAGCTGCATCTGGTCAAAACAGACTGATCAAGAGTCGGTATTTTTATCATCTTCCCAAAGACACCAAATAAGACTTTTCTGAAAGTTCAGCAAGTTGAAAATAGTTTGGAGATAAGTAATCTGTGGTTTAAAAAAAAAGTTTTTGTGCTTTTTGCTTTGCACATGAAGACGATGCCTGCCTCTACATCTTTGCAGATCTATTTTTCTAGTGGTCTTGTGTTTTGACACCGCCTAATGGCAAAATGATGTATCGCTATCCCAAATGCTTAAGCAGCATTATTGGTGATGCAAGCTTTTCTTTTTTTTTTTCCTCTTTTTTCTTTTTTTTTTTTTTTAAATAAAATCCACATAAGCCTTACAGTTCTGCAGCAAGACAGATTTTAGCTCATCTATTTTCTCTTAATTTTGTTTCATACAGCTACATATAGTGCTTAAGACGCCGGCAGACTCTTTGAAATGCATATGTCCTTAACATGCACAAATCCCAAGCATGGGCATGTGAAAATATTCCTCCCTCCCACCCCCATTTCCCTTGCAGCAGTAACTCTGGCCTTACTACTTCAAGGTATATAGGAAAATTGTCTTAAGATTTACAAATAAAACATGGTCCACAAAGGGATAATCCAACCCTTCTGCTAGAAAAAGCAACGTCTGTGGAGAAATACATAGCTAAATGTAATAAAACATGAGACAGAAGAAAGTGTTAAGATTCTCCAGCCTTCCTTCTCCAAAAGCTTTAGAGTGTAGCCAAACACCTCCTCCTCTGGAGGCCACCTGAGCCCTTCCTTCGGGTTAGCTAGAAAAGAAGCTGAGAACCCACTTGAAAGCAATGTGCTTTCTTCTTAAGGAC
>NW_008824403.1:2124230-2136426 GCF_000699105.1 Pygoscelis adeliae | reverse complement strand
AAGAATTAGAACTTAAGATCCAAACTTTACACCTGGAAACACTCCCTCCTTACTAGTAGGGACAAACTTAGAGGTACACACACCAAAACTTTAGAACCGTTTTGAGGCACAAAGCTTTTTAACAGTGAATATAAAAAAAAAAAGCATGACAAGGTTATTTATGTGCCTCTAGTACTACCATGAAATCATTACATCATAGGGTTTACGTGAACACGTGCCTGGGTAAGCAGGTTAGAACAATGATTAAGATACTCCAGGCAAATAAAGTGAACCTGTTTTAACTGCCCTGCAGTTTAAACCTTCAAATACATCTCATCTCATTTAGGAATAATGAAATTTGGAAGAAGGTGGAAGGAAACACAATCGTTTTTGTTCTGCCTAAGGTAACCTACATTTTTAAAATTCATAGCCATAAGATGTCTGGCTCTGAACTTTGTATTCAGAGAGATAAAACAGTTGGAGATATCTGCATTGGAATTTGACATTTAGTATACTGCAATTTCAAATAAAGCCTTAAAATTACATTCTTCTGAATACTACTAAAAACACATGCCACCAAGATCCACCGTTACGTTACAGTGATGATTTGATATGAACCATTTTCTTGGGATGGTACTTTCGCTTCTGTTGTTGTTCTGGGTTTTGGTGGCCATTCTGGATCAACCAGCAGTTCCTGAGCTAGATGCATATACTTGGCTTTTGGTGTCTTCTCTCTACAACCAAACAGGGAAGAAAGGAAACAGACTCCACGGCGATCCACAGCCTCCTGCAGAATTGAACAGATTTGAAAATTGGATTACCATAACAAAAAAATTAATACAACTAACAATACAGTAAATGGCTAGAAAAAAACTGATTGATTTAGTTTCTAATTGACTATTTCTTTGTCACATTGGACCTAGAAAGTGTAGTACAGAAACTCTTCTGTTGTGTCATCTCTTCTATACTATGGTAGTAATAACATTTAAAAAACATTAAGAAAAAACAAGTATTCTGGAATGCTGTAACATCTAAGGTCACATTAAGAAAAACGAAGTATTCTGCATTATCGTAACATCTAAGGTCACCAACAGCCTTTATGCATATTTCATAATAGCTTCAATAAACGCAGGTATAACAGGCACCATTAAATGACGTTACTATTGAAGAATAAAAGCCTGGTCTAGAAAAAGCAGTCAAATTCCCAGAGTCTCAAAACTCTAAGCAATGAATTGTTTAACTGAAGGCAGCCAGCCAGCCAAAAGTGGCAGAATTTAACTTGCTGTTACTGTGAAACCTAAATCCTGCAGGTATTAATAGTTACAAGAACAGACACAAATTATTGAACTTAAGTATTCCTTCCTATTTTTCCTCTCCCAGTCCTAAATGCATGTAACTTAACTAGCTGGAAAAGAGAAACACCATTCCTCATTCTCAAGACTGGATCCCTTTCACATCTCAGAGCACCTGTAGTCTGCAGGGCTGACATTTTAATGGATATATATTCTATGGTTTTCTTCATGCTCTGAATTTCTGTCAACTGGTGAACCAAACCAAACATGAGCCTTAAGCACAACTTCCGTTCTTCAGTGAACACAAAGCAATTTTTTCTTGAACAGCCTCAAAAGGACAAATGTAAATCTGAAGTGAATACATTTAATAAAATTTAGTGCCGAGAAATAAACCATTGTAATTTGAACAAGAACAAACGTACAACCAGCTAAAAGTAATAAGCCAACAGGCTTAAAAAAGAAAAAAATTTTTTTTTTTTTTTTTTTTTTTAACCGGATTCGCATAGATTTCCTTCATGTGTTAAAGACAGAGGGGCAGACCAGACCAAAATTTATGGTCACCTGAAAGGCAGAAGCAAAATCCTTCAGTCTCCTAAACCATCTGAACTAGTAAAAACATACTTTCATTTCCCATTTTGTTTCATTTCATTTGTATGTGCTATAAATTACTGCTCTCACAAGACAATGTTCTAAAACCCTGAACCAAATTAATTTAATAAAGAACTGTATTAGACCCAGCGTCAGCAGTTCTGCTTCCAAGCAAATCAAGACGTTCTCCAGTCCTAGCATGCTAACTTGTGACAATGCAAGTAAAATTTGCTAATGTGCAAACTGAAGACAAAGTAAGAAAAGTCTTAAAAGCAATCCTCTGGGTTTGCTTCGCAGTTCTTGTATACAGAGCTAAATTCTTTAAGTGTCAACAAGGAGAAAAATGTAAAACCAGAAGCCTTTCCTTTTAATATTCAAGTGGCAGAAATCTAATTTAAACAGTCTTAAGCTTAAGATAAGGCAACAGACACTTATAGATCATAAAAAAGACAAAACTGAATTAATCTGCATGCACTCAAATGATGACAGCAAAATACTAGTCTCCAACCTGAGGCGGCTGGGGTATGGTGAGGCGATATTCTCCTTGTTTGTCTCGATTGAACACAACCTTCCAAAGGATCATATCAAGGAGGACATTCTGTGAGACATTGCAGTGAGCAGGAAGAATTAAAGAAACTAATGACCATTTGTTGTTAGTGTGCACATTACAAATAAAACCTGAAATAGTGTGTTAGGCATAACTAATTCAGTGCCAGGCAAAATGGAGAGTTTACATTACTTGTCAGTACTTAAGTGATAAACATTTTCATTCTTAAGTGCTCACATGAGATTTAAGAATATGAACATGTACTTTAAAACAATAGAAACAATGACCAAAACTGCATCCATCGACACAGGTAAAAAACATAAATACACATTCTTAATGTGTTTCAATACTCTAAAAAACCTGTAAAGCACCGCAGACATGAGCGCTTTAAGCAGTTTCCCCTCAAACCGTCTTTAACATTATAGTGTACTTCATGCTGTAGCTACACTTTGTTCGTAGTTTGTTTTAAACCAGTGACATTCCCAGGAAAGCTTCAGCGGGGTGGCAAGGCTGAGCCACCAGCAGGAAGTCCGAAGGAATTCCGTAGGAGCCGTTCCAGATTTTGGAAGGCAGGCTGAAGTTGAACAGTATATTCAGTACATCTGGTTATTCTCATACGGCTGCGTGGGCGGACTCGAGAGCCTTGAACAAATCCGGCAACACAGGTGTGAACTTGTGTCTTCCACGGCCTTGAGCCTACCACTCTGATCTTTGGACAGGTTCCATTTCTAACATCTGACTAACCTCGGACACTGAGAAAGGGGAGCCGATAAGCATTATAAAATCCATTATAAAAGTCTGGCTAATGATTTTATAATACACCAGAATTTTATAGTGCTTTTATAAAGCATTTGCCAACAAATCTTCAGCTTGTTAGATGTTAATTTTTGAAGCCAGTCTGGTTTAAGTATGTCTATACCCGGCATCAGGGTAAGGAGGAACATCTGCTAGGATCTGCCTTTGTTGTGCAGTATTTTCTATCATCTGGTAGAAAGACTATGCGTGCTTTGTGAACCTAGTCTGGCACCCACATGGAAGGAGCAAAAGCTTTACACAGCATTTCAGAAAACATGTTTGGGACAACCACAGTCAGAAATCATTCCTGTTGTAGAAGCAATTAAGAAACTACATATGATCACAGTGTGACACAAAAGTGTCAAACTGGCAAGCGTGACAAAAGAGGATAGATCCAATCCCTCGTGTATCTCATCATTATGAGACACAGAGGCAATTACGGAGGGATTAGTCTCAGCAGAACAAACTATAGGTCATATACCTACAGAGTACCTTGTTAAAAGAAATAAGAAGGTGCCACCAGAGGCTTTTCCTAGATACTCAGCATATGACCTGTGGTACCCAGTAATTCTGTAGTGAAAAGTGTAGCGAGCAGAAAATCCAGGCAGGCACACAGGGACAGAAGGGCAACGAGCTATACTGGAAGTGAAGGAATGAAATAGCCTGCGATTTCTACACAACACATTGGACCCAATGAGTTGGCACCACATCAAAAAGCTGCAGGGAGCCTAGAGTAATACTGCCGGAGTTGGACAAATACAGTTCAAAAGGTGGGACAAAGGCAGGTTGAAGTTATGGAAGTGAAGCGTGTATCATAAAACAAGGTTTGGGATTTGAGGATCACTAGACAATGCTTCTGTTGGACACCTGCTGTACAGTGAGACAATTTATCTCTCTGTCTAAACAAAGCATTCAACTAAGTGAAAGTGGAAAAAATAGGTTTTAAGTCAAAGCAGAACATCCCAAACAATTAATGTCAAGAAAATTAAATTCTATAGTTACTTCTATTCCGCTACTAAAGTATGGGCAACAAGATAAATAGAAAAGTCTGGTTAAAAGGAATGTGACAAATCATCAGTTTTGGTAATGACAGTTAAGTGACTAAAGTGTTGAAAGATGCTAACTCACACCTGCATAGGAAGAAGAGTGGGTGGGGTTTGAAATACTGGGTAAAAGCAAACGCTCTACAGCAATTATATTGCTTAGGTTATGCTTACTAGAAACTCAGAAGTTTACAAACTGATGTGGCAATCGACAAGGCCCAGGAGTGGAACCTTATGAATATTTAAACCAGAGAACCACTTGTCCTTGAGAGACACGTGCTGATACGTGGACCGACACACTGTACTAGAGTGTATAGTGTCTACTAGAGTGTACTAGAGCCCTTACACTTCCAGAACAGAAACATCACCAGGTTGTGTAAAAGTTAGAAAGATCATCTGCAGAACAAAGTAATTTTTCAGCAGAAGCTAAGTTTAATTTATTTCTCTCAGTAAAGTTTATCACTGGACTGAAAATTGTAACCGGCACCTATTTACACTCCATGTATCAACACAAAGCTCAATTCCAAGGAACAATCTTAGTGCTTCAAAAAAAGCTGATTTCCCAGAGATGGTAACAAAAACATCAAAACTTGCTAGAAAAAATAAACAGGAAAAAATATTTCTATCTAGGAGGGTTGTTTTAAACTTATCAGAAGACAAAAAAGTCACGATTCTGCAGCTTCAAAGTAACTATTTTGTTTCAGTAGCAAAGACAGCAATATACATAAAATAGAGAAAAAAAAGAAAACTATTAAGAGTTTAGTAGTACAAAAAAAATGAAAGAATTAAAGGGCATAAAGGAAAACTCCATCACAAGCAGGGTTAGAGTAAATACAGGACAATGTAAGAAAGGCACAGGATCTTTAGGGGAGGATAAACTTATTAACAACAAGGAAAAGGCCAAAAAATGTAATATCTACTGCCATGTTTTGGAAAAGACAAGTTATCACCTATCATGTGAAAACACTGAAAAACATGTTCCAATAGGGAGCAACACAATTGCATATATTGCAAATTCTATTTGGAACAACATTTTGAACACAAAGCCTTGATAATTTTGATTCAAGTATCCAAAAAACTTGGTTGATTTTATTTCTACTAAGTTGCAAATAAAAGGGAAAAAACTAGTCAACTGGAAAGAATATTAATGCTGTAGTAATCTTCAAAGGCCAAAATGGTATGATCCAAGCAAACATTACGCTGGTTACCTTGATAGCAATCCCTCACATAGTAATGGAAATACTGACTAGAAGCTGCAGAAAATGTTATACAGTAAAAACAGATAATTGTAGTGTGCAAGCACTAGATAATGTTGAAAGGCTTTTTCTTCTTGCAGAAAAAAATAGTGACTAATGGCTGCAACCAAAACCCAAATGTATTCAGGTTGGAAATAAGGCATCAATTTAACAGGGAGAAGAACTAACCACAGGAATAAATGACTGGCTTTGAATCCAGACTCCTTCTGGAAGATGTATCGCGGTCAAACTCTGATTCTTGGAAAAAACACAGGGGTACCTGGATGAAAGGTAGGGCGTGTTTCTGCCCACATTAACTTTGGAATTACAGCAGAAGAGGTCAATATCCAGAGTGACTGACTTTCTTCCCAGCTCAGGGCTGGAAAAAGCTGATCCACATGAACATCTCTACTTCTGGACTTGGATCAGATTAGATGAACAAGTTATACAGACCTGCATTATTCTGAACAATAAACTATGTGTGTGATCAAACTGAATGAAGATGGGCTCCCCCTAAGGATTTTATATAGTTCTTTACTATGTCATGTTATTCTGAACTGAATTAACACAGCAAATAAATATGGAGAGTATTGTCCTGTGAAATAGTTAAATAATTTATGTCTTTCAACTTTCCCCCCCTTTTTTTTTATTAATAAAAAAGGTTTTAAAATTATGCTTTTAACACAGAAAACCTTGACACCTTAAATCTAGACTACAAGGACATTTGTAGGAATACAAACTTAACAAGAAAACAGTGGCCACTTAATGGGCATGCTGTGAAGAGAGACCTTCTAAACAAAAGACAAACAAGTACCCTGAAAAAAAATCCACTTAGACAAGCATTTTTTCCATTTGAATTTCTTACCTCCGTCAGCACAGATGCAATTGCATTGACAATAACAATGATGAGAATTCTTAGGCGCCACTCATATGGCACACACACGAGCTGTGAGAAGAAGTTGCCAGAGGTTAGCAACACACATATGAAGTAAACACACATTCAAAACAGGCTCAGAGTTATAAATTCTCTCTTCCCCCCCCAAGATGAGAAGTTAAAGCTCTAAAGGGGTCAAGCTTGCCCAAAAGGCAGCCAACCAGTTATCCCAGAAGTACAGACGCCTGTATATCTGCTGAATCTTACCTCAAGAAATGTGTCAATAGATTCAACAGGATGCAACATGATGAAGAGTATGAAGACATAAAGAACTATCACAGATATAACAAACAGAACTGTAAAAGAAGAAAAAATATTTTAATTGGACCATCTCAGAGTTTTAGACAGTTTCTCCATGTATCATGGGTTCATTACTCCCTGGAAATAACCTCTTTTCTCCCTCTAAACCCCTTCCAGGTGGATTTTGGCAATACAAGTTGTGCTGATAGCCACAAAGAGACAGAAGGCCAGACTCAAATTACCACTGGCTCACTTGTGGAGCTGGAACGTATATACACATATACTTCTACAAACAAAGAAACTATTAACACAAATTTCTCCATACAGTTTAATACTTCCCTATTTCTATCTCTGATTATCAGAGAATAATTGTACTATGTTCTCCTAGCAACACTATTACTGCTGAAGTGGCACAACACAACTGTAAGCAAGCCACAGATGAGTAAGTGCAGAGTCACTTCAAGTTTCACTTGTAACTGTATATAGTAAGAAAGGACTTACAATTTTTGTAGCACGGTTGTCTAAAGGGCTTTCCTTTAGAAAAGACAATTGCCACTATGAGGTACTGAAAGCTGGATATAAAAAACAAAGTTGTGTTTTCATAATTTTTAATGTAATGTTCATCATGAAGAGTCTCATTCCCATGGTGTGCAGAGCTGGTGTTTGTGGCATCCAATATATTACATGCACTACAACATAAAAAAACCCCAAAACATATAACACTGAGTTAAGGAGAAAATGCAAACAAGGGCTACTTATTAACAAAAGTAATGACAGAACAAATTGCTACAGTAGTTAAAAAAGCTTATCCTTGAAAACCTATTACAGGTAGTAAGAAAGAACTCAAAACTGTGTCAGGGACCTAGCAATTTTTGTGAATTCTGAGCTTCGAGTTCTTTTATGCTTCCAGCTTGTAAGTTCACTACATGAACTGTTTAGAAACTATCCCTGTAAATACACTTTGAAGACAGGTAAGAAAATACTGCAATCTAAAAAAAAAAGATGAAAACACCTCCCCATTTTCAGAAATACGAATTTGATTTACTGGAGCTCTAACAGGAAAACAAAACTTTATAATATAGAATCATAGAATAGTTTGGGTTGGAAGGGACCTCTAAAGGTCATCTAGTCCAACCCCCCTGCCATGGGCAGGGACATCTTCAGCTAAATCAGGTTGCTCAGAGCCCCGTCCAGCCTGACCTCGAATGTTTCCAGGGATGGGGCATCCACCACCTCTGGGCAACGTGGGCCAGTGTTTCACCACCCTCAGCGTAAAAAATTTCTTCCTTAGATCTAGTCTCAATCTACCCCCCTTTAGTTTAAAGCCATTCCTCCTTGTCCTGTCACTACAGGCCCCGCTAAAAAGTCTGCCGCCATCTTTTTTATAAGCCCCCTTGAAGTACTGATAGGCTGCAAGAAGGTCTCCCCGAAGCCTTCTCTTCTCTAGGCTGAACAACCCCAACTCTCTCAGCCTTTCTTCATAGGAGAGGTGTTCCATCCCCCTGATCATTTTCCTGGCCCTCTTCTGGACCCACTCCAACAGGTCCATGTCTTTCTTATGCTCAGGGCTTATCTCTTCTTATATAGAAGAGAGAAAATAGGTCTGAACCATTAATTTTGAATTTCATTCTCAACTGTCCCAAAGTTGAGGAGTCTTCAGACCCTGCAGTCTGGCTCTGACCCAGTTTTGCATTTCAGCCATTGGGTAACTCCTCTGTATTAGTATGCTTGTCACAAAAAAATCAGCAGACTAACAAGCTGCCATACAGAAGCTTTATTTAGAAAGTCCCCAAAGGGGGTCAGTAAAGAAAAGAGCAATTATTGCCTATGGCTTTCCAATCATTACTGCATTTCCAATCATTACATGGTGCCACTGAAACACTTACTCAGATTCCGTTGTCCAAGGCTCATACCAGGACTGCTGTTTGACCCAAAAAAACCCAAAGATTTGGAAAGCAAGGCAGATGATGATCTGAGACAAAACGGAACACAGAAGTGGACCTGAGATAAGACCTGATGGAGGCCTTCGCGCAACAAGCTCCTTCCAAGCAGGGTTCAGACTCACTGCAAAGAGAAAGAAAAATGAGTTACAAATTACATCATTATGGTTTTCAAGAATTACCCTGTTCACATTCTGTGGAATTAGAATGGCTTCTCATGACACCACTTTAAAAATTAGTCCAGAACTGCAAGTGTGAAACCACCTTGAAAAGATTATACCGCACTAGAAAAATGCCACAGTGCCTTCTATAGGCTGGTTACCCCCAGCAGCACAGGATAGCAGGGGACAATAATAGAAGCCATGAGACTCAAGGAATTAGTAGTGTCTGGCCAAATTCCCTTTGTCTGGCACAAGGACTTACAGCTCATCCTCTCAGTTTTGGTCTGCCATTGCTTCAAAGCAGCAGTTTCTATTAAACTTGAAAATGGAATTCTACTGTTAGCTAGTAAACTGACTACTAGGTTCATATGTGGAATCAAATATTTCGCTAGATAATAGTTTTCAAGTATAACATTTTGTGGACAGAAGTTCAACTGAAAATGCAAGAAATCAAAACATTTGAGAAAGATGATGTTGGAACAACTCCTGTTTTGATTCCAAAAACAGTTTCCTCAGGTCAGTAGAGGTTTATGACTTCCTGTACGGTGAAGAACTACTTTCCTAAGATCACGCCCACGTCCTGCTTTTTGTATGAGGACATTTCACAAACTTCAGATGAATCTAACTCAGTACGCAATGGTTTGTTTTATTTAATGCATATACTGTAGTAGTCGTACTATCTTAACTGTATGTCACAGTGCTTACTCCAAAATACTCCACATTAAAGAAAATTTGACCAAGCAAAAACTGCTGTATAGAAGCCAGCAGGGGTAATTCGCACAATACTTACTAGTGAAGACAACCACCAAAATGATTGCCAAATCAATGAAGAGAAACTGGAAATCTCCCAAATTGCTCAGGATCTAGACAGAAATCAGAACTGAAACATTGGTAATTTCTTCACACCAAGAAACATCTTACAGTGACACTCCTATGGCATTAATTCTTTAAATTTCACTCTATAAACAAGACAGTCTCTTATCAAATTGCCTTCCTTTATCTGCAGGAGTCTGGAGTACTCTACAATTCACAGATCAATTCCTGAAGTATCAAGGTATGAAACAATTCCAGTTTCAAGATGCATAAGCTATTTGTAATTGAAATTGTAATCAGACAGACTACCGAATCTTACAAACCAATGGAATAATAGCTTAGGCCCACAGTTCTCTAAACACCATAACCTTACTATGTAGTCATACAGTTGTCAAAATTTCCACCTCAAAAGGTCCTTTAATACTTTGCATGTTTAACTTACTCAGAATACAAATTAAAATACAGGATTTCTACCACATGCCATATTGTGAATCCAATCATATTAACAGGAAATATTCCACTTTGCTTTTTTGCCCCCTCCTAACTCAATGCTTGCAGCTGCTTTCTTTCAATCCTTACGTGAAAGGAATGCATTGCCTTTAAATAAAGTTAGGCTATTTTAAAATTGTGACAGTTTTTAAATAATGGAAAATTGTATTTTTGTTCCATTTATATGTTTATTTGGACATCCCACTGTAGAGACTTTCTACTCACAGGCATTAGTTATTGCCTTTTTTAAATAGATACTACCATGTTTTTCACACAGTTAATATAAAAAAAAAGGCAAAAAATACTAACAGTACTTTTAGTCCAAAGACAGTTTTTAGAATGTGGGTGTTGTGTACTCAAAGAGACCCGCAAGAATTTATATTAAATATCTATCAATTTTCAGATCTCTGAATTACATTGACATTGCTTAAGCACAATTAAATACTTACAGAATATAGCAGAGTAACACTGATGTACTGGATAATGCTGTATAATGCCATGAACTTAAATACACAGAAGGAAGTTATTAAAGCAGCACGGCCTTCCCTGTCAAAACAAACGCAATCACGTAACTAGAAAGCTGTCTGTGCAAGCAGTTCAACTCTGATTAGCAAAACGTTAGCTGCAATTAAACATATCAGCAAATCCTTTGAGGGACATTAGGCTGAAGACATGGAGAAAAAGGGGTCAGAATAGTACACTTGCAAGTACATCAATTGTGATCACGCCTTCCGAACTGAGCCACCACCTTACTTCGGTGTTCTTTGGACTTTATGTGGTTTTCCAACAGAGGTTTTAAAATGAATGTCTGCTTGCAAAAGCATCTATGAAGCACTAGTTTACTACATGGATTGAATAAACATGCAGTCAGCCACAGAGCTGCTGACTTCAGAAATGTTTCTGATTACGCACTACTTCATTAGTTCCACACAGACTTAACTAGATTCTTCTCTGGCTGACCTTTACCCAAAATTATTACCTAACTTCCAATTCTAGAATCAAAAACTGGTCAAACCCTATTTAGAAAATTTGTTTTCTACTTTATATGGTGCTGAGCAGTTATCTGAAGAATTTTACTGCTTGCAATTACACACAGCCTTTACAGAAACTAACGCAGTCACTAAGACATCAAATTAAATACTAACGTGTAGAAGCTCACTCACACTCTAAAAAGTTAACTTTACATGGACAAAAGGGTTTATAACAAAATACTAAATCATGCTATGGCAAGCCTTTGCTCAGAGTACCTTCAGTAAAGAAACAGAACTACTGAAAACGTATGGCTTGTTCTTTAATTCGAACTGGCCTCCTACAGTATCAAACGTATACTAACATAGGGTATGCAAAACGAGTTACACAGACAAGTTTAAGTTCACCGTAAGTGGCATTACCTGATCAGCTTTGGCACGCAGGAAATACTAGGCGTCCTGGAAGTGAATGGTGATGCCACAGAAGCCTCCAGTTCAGACAGAGATATACCACCATGTGCCCTCTTTAGCGCCTGCCAGTTAAGATTGAAATAGAGAACATTTTAAAACTTGCTTTCAGCTGTAAAATTTAACTGAACAGTTCTGTACGGAAAATAAAAATATACTTACGCCACAGTCATTTGCTCCATCTCCACACATGCCCACATAGTAACTATAAAAACCAAAGATTATGTCAACATTCTGGACCATTCCCTAATCATAGTCCACTTAGCTTGTTTCATTAAATAAGTCTGTATTATTTGACTTATTCAGGGCTTGCATAATATTGAGTGATCGTTAATGCTGAAAGCAATTACTCTTCCCATTATACGTGTAAGAAAGTAGACAGAAAAGTAACATGACTTAGCCAGGTCAAACCAACCAATATGGTTATCAGCCCTCTATCATTCCAAGGTGGTCTAACGTATTTTTGCTCTAGGCAAAGAGACTTTTGTAGTATTTCGTATAGCTGCAAGGCCTGACAGCAACAGACAGTATACTGACCATACGTGAACAGAAGTCATCCCATTAATACTTCTTTAATGCACAGAAGACATTTGATGGATTTGTTTATTAAGCCAACCAACCAGATTTATAAAATATGTTAGTCAGTTTAGTTATTCATCATTTATAACTCCATGAAAAGTCTGAAACTTTCACAACTAGCCAGC
>NW_008824403.1:2119671-2124185 GCF_000699105.1 Pygoscelis adeliae | reverse complement strand
TGATTTACCAACTCAAGGAAGTTATATTAGCCCAGCCTTTTTCATTTGGCAAAACAGCTAGCAGCATACATAGTTTTTTCTCCTATCACACCAAACGCTCTCTCAACCCTCCCGCTTTCTGTGCTTAAGCAAATACTTACTCTACATTTTGTAAAGCTTCCACCAACTGAGTTTTCTGATCAGGCGCCATGCGAGCAAACACAGTGCCATGTAACACAAGCTGGAAAACAGAAGATTTCTTAAGGCTCACAGGGCAAAATCTGTTCACCATCAAAAGTGCCCATACTCAAGTAAAATGCTCACCTTGGGTACCAGGTCCTGAAAATGCTCCAAAATCACTGCAAATGACTTTCCATTCATTGCAAAATGGTATTTGGTCATCTGGAGATCCTCAAGGCTTTCATGGACCAATTTAACTGGAATATCCTATCAAAAGTAGTTTAAAGCTGTAGTGTATTTACACAGACACCTTGTAATTTCAAGCTAATACTCAGAGGGGTATTCCTAGAGATCCCACACTAGAGGAGGTTTCTAAGAATGTTATTTGAAAGAAAACCTCATACAATGAAAACACTTATTTAGTAATAAGAAAATGTAGTTTAACATTTCAACTACAAGCAGCTAGAGCAGTCTTAACAGATTGAAATGTGGAAAAACAGTCTCCTGCACAACTAAACTGTCAAATGTCACATCACAGTTGAAGAACTAGCTCCCCCAGCTGTTTTACTACTCTTCGGTATTTTAAGATCTGAAAAGTTAACTAGTACATCAATTTTGATTTGACACTTAACAACAGATTTGCTACTTAACAGAATAAAATAAAAAGAAAGAAACTCAACAGTAAAACTAACTGCTTACACTCTAAGGGCATAATAATGCTCATATTACCTCTGAGTTTATGGCTGGTGATGAACTAGTGCATTTTGCAAGGGTATCTGCATAATGCCAGTTGATCCTGGCAGCCTGCCCATCCTTAGGAGGTAGTGCTTCAGCAATAATGACCTTATCCTGAGGTAGAATCATTCCACAGTCTCTGGCCACAGAGATAGCAGTTAACATGTTATCCCCTGTTAAACAATTGCATGTAAAAAGGTTTGAGTTAGAAGAGTATACAGATAGATATATACAGATAGATACATATAGAAGAGCACACACTGATACTCCACGTAAGAGAAAAGCTAACAAGGGCAGTTTTAAACTAGGAGAACTGCCTAACGTACCAGTGACAACCTTAGGGCAAACCAAGTCTACAGACAAAATGCAAAGTCTAGCCCGTTAAACCCCTCCCCTGCACTAGCATCACTAGAAACTTTGTATGCTTCTTTCAGCCACAAAGATCTCTTATTGATCAAATCTAAAACCAGGCAGAAAACATGGGGCCATTTAAAGTACTGCTTTTTAAACACGGTCACAGATCATGCAAGACAAACACCAAGTTGTATTGCTAGCCTATCAAAACACTATTCCAAAGTTGCAATACCTGTGATTTAAAACACACACACACACATTGTGTGCAAAACACTGAGCACAGATACCTAGCCCACTTAGGGGAACGTTAGAAATCATTCTTACAAAACAAATCCATTACAAAGTGACTTATAACTAAAAATGGTAGGGACCCTCAGAAGGTCATCTAGTCCAACCTCCTTCTCAAAGCAGGGTCAGTCATAAGATTAGATCAGGACTTGTACCTAGTCTGATTTGGAAAACCTCCAAGGTTTTTCACTCTTCAATTCAGTATAAAGTACTTGTGCATGGAGCTAGGGAGAGGAAGCTACGAAGTAGAATTAACCCCCACGCTGGTTTCTGATGTCTGACTTACTGAAGCAACTTTCACCCAAGAAGAAACAGATTGGTGTCTGAATATTCTCACAATAGTTTCTAAACTTTCCTCTTGCTATACTTACAGTGTAATCTCAGCCTATTGACGCTAAAAATTTACTTCATACACTAGAATTAGAAGACCACCAAAGAGAGATGGATTTTTATCTTTTTGAGTATGAATGTTTACATGCTAACCTGTAACCATGACAGTGCGAATGTTGGCTTTATGCAAATCTTCAAGTACAGCAGGGGTTTCTTGCTTTAGTTTATTTTGCATTATAATTAACCCCATAAAATCCATGTTGCTTTCAATAGCATCTCTGTGGAAAAGGACGCAAGGAAAAGAACAATTATTAGACGTAGCTTAAAGAACCTGATTTTCTGTTTATCAAAGTAAAAGGCAATGTTTATTTTTAGCCATTAAAAGTGTGAAGAATTTGCTTTCTAAAAAATGACCTGAGAGATATCATCATTAACATTCATTTATACTTATTTCCCTTGTTTTAGTTTAAAACCTGTATGAGAAAATGTTTCCTCTCCAGCACAGCTGTTTGTAATTTCTTTTAGAAAGAATTCTCATGGAAGAAACTATTCTCAAAAAGAAAGGTTATTGCTAGAAAAAGTGCTCTGAAACTAACTGCATTCACAGCCAAATTTTAAGATTTTAGAATGCAATCTCTAATTTCCAAATTAGCTGAACCTTAACATACAAAGCTACCAAATTATGTTACCAAGGCTAGTAAGATTAATAGACATTAGCTAATTAAGGAAAGCAACTAGTTAACTTTGTTTTACACGAAAGTCAGTGTATTTACAGGTCTTGGGTATTCTACTGCTGCTGTAGATTTTCACACCTGAAATTGGAAAACCCCTTTCTCTGCTTTGTACTGTTTTGCAAAAAGTTCATCTTGTGCACAGAGCTGATACAAAAGAACAGAGTCAAAGTTGGCATTTTCATAGCAGAGCTACACTTTCAAACACCATGGAAAAGATGGCATTACCCACAAAACTAGGACCAGCTGGAAAGTAATTAACAGGAAATACTACTCTTTGAAGGAAGAAACCTTTCTAACTTCCAAACCTTTCTGACAAGCTTTGCAATGAGGAAATGGACATGCTGCCTACAGTGGATGAAGAAACTAAATCAGACACGCACAGGAGGGTTTCCACTACGTGCCATTATCTTCAATAGACACAAGTGATATAAGTATGTTCAAGTAACAAAGAAATCGGATGAGGTTTTCTGCCACATTAGCATAAATTAAACCTCATGAAGAATTATTATTACAGTTCATTTCAAGCTTAAAGATGTTCCTCAGAATTCACATTATTGCAGAAAAACTTCCTTATCTTAAATTTCTATGTATTGTCCAGGGTACAAATAAAGAATGCACAGAACTACATATGTCAAGACAGAAGAAAGCTAAAGAAGAGTAGTAACTGATTTAAACAAAAATAAACATACATCATTAATTCAAAGCATGCAGCTTTTAAAGCCTGTTACTTATTAAAAAAGTGAAGTCACTCTTACCTATTAATAGTCTGGACTTTGTGCCATGTAAGCTTAGACTCCAATTTTCTGTGGGCAAGAGCAATAACTCGGAAGCCCTGCTTAGTGTATTCTTCCAGGACACACTCAAAGTCAACAGGAACTTTAAGAAGGTCAAGTTTAGAGTTATTAAAATTATTCATGTTACAGCTGAGCTACACAAGAAATAAAAATAGTTTGTTCCTTTACCTGTTTCCTGCTTACACAAGCTGGCAATCACTTCAGGGGCACCTTTCATGTAAGCATCCATTCTCTTCTCCCCTAGAACTCTTGCTATTACACACATACGTTGCAAAACTGAAGAAAATGGAAACTGGCGCACAATTCCAATCTCGTAACTGGTCTGTGTCATACAGGAAGGAAGGAAAAGGGTTACATCCCTATACATTCTGAAAAAAGATGTACATGTTTAATTGAAAAAGCATACTTACCGAAAGCTCAAACAATTCCTAAAAAAAGAAAAAATACATTTACTGTAAATATTAATTTTAAAGTATTTTTTCAGCTACAAACTATTTCACAAATCAGTAAATGAATCTACACAGCACTCTCTATATAAAGTCGCTGTATTTGCAATTGATTTCATGAAAGCTGAATATGAATACACTGCATCTGGTTAGTATCCTTTGCTTTAAGTGAGACATAGTAGAACTTTAGAGCTTGATTTCTTGATTAGAATTTGCAAGACCTTTCGCAGTCCAACCTGTTTAGCCTATGTAAATGATTAAAGTACGTTTCAGAATAAGTCCATTTCTCATTGATATTTCAGAATAAGTCCATGATTAAGTATATCCTAAAAAAAAAATCATGTAATAAGTTTCAAGAATGTTCACGTGTCAACTACTGCACAATAATTACTGCTGTGCATGTACACTGGGTTCTGAACAAAAGAAGACACTTCTATCCACTTAGAATAAGACTCATACAGAGGAACCAGCCTGCTATACCCTCCTGCTAACCTGCTCTGAAATAATCTGGATATACAGTTACATGCTTAAATTTCCCCTCCTGTTTAAAAAAAATACTTCAAAAGCATGGGGAATAAACAAGAGGAGTTAGAAACACGCGCACGCCTGCAGGGCTATGACCTTATTGCCATCACAGAGACATGGTGGGATGGCTCCTATGACTGGAGTGTTGG